>NC_046369.1:36456984-36586984 GCF_011125445.2 Fundulus heteroclitus | reverse complement strand
TGAATGCAACAGTTCAGAAATAAATACTGAAAAGGCCGTCAGTCACAGGAACAGCAAACTATACATGTATCTACAGAAAGCTTTGGTAAGAGACAAGTTAAAGAACAATAAATAGTTATGGTTTAATAATACAAAAAGTGGGGGGAAAAAACAGCATTTCTCCAAGTATTGTCTTTGTTATTGTGAGGAACTAAAGAAAAAAGGTCGATTGTAAAAATCTAAACCCTAAAGTGTGCTTTTTGTCCTCTCCCCACCCAAAGCTTTGAGCAGCTCTGAGTCAGACTAGGATTGTCTGTGGACGCTCTCCCTTTGAAAGCAGAAGAAAAGAAAGCAGGACTGTGTGGTTTCTTATGTGACTGATGACCGGCACCAGGGCTGAGTCAGAATGCCCTGTAAAGAACAGCTCTTCCACTCTCACCTACACATGCCCTCCCAGATCTGACTGAAAGATGCATTTGGAAAAAACTGAAATGCCCCGGCATGTGGCAGCAGCTTTCAACGACATCTGAGCTAATTCAGATGTTTATTCTATCCAGGCCAGGAGAGAGTCATGCTCTGCTGGATGCCCGCTTCCAGGTGGCCTTACAAGATATTCTGTCTGGTGAGCTGAGCCAACGACAGCATAAATCCTGGTTGCAGGGTTTGTTGCTGCTTTTGTTCGCCACAGAACTGAGAGGGGCCCCCGAAATGCTGGGAGCATAGCTAATGAAGAAGGCGGCCCCAGCAACGCAACCTCAAAGCAAATGGGGAAGTGAAAAAGACCGGAAGGAGAAGTGAGGAGCATTTCTCTTATCACAACTGAAAATGCATCTAACAGAGCCAGCGCTCTAGTCTGAAATGTAAAATGAATAGAAATGCGTAGAAATAAGCCTGAATAAGCCTCAGGAATGGACACCGCGGCGGGAGAGCCCTGAAACCCGGGCTTGGCTCACAATAACAAAGTCAGAGTGAGGTGGAAAGGCCTCTCCCTTCACACGCACAGGGAAGCTCATACTTTCCTAGTGTACTATTAACATTTCAATGGCCTGGCTGCAGCGCAGGCAGCCCAGGCAGCGCAGCTAACCTTCTGCTGTGGTAGGAAATGAAACGTCTAGACTCTGGCTTACCATCGCAGAAAGTCAAGCCCCGTGCACGGCTGCTTTATTGTGTTGCAAAAACAACCGCAGTCAAAGCTTCAGCCTCCACATTCAACAATCCTGACAATTTATTTCTCCAATCACAAGAGCTGCAGGTGGAGAGACTGTGTAATCGTGACGACAACTGGTTAGAAATCTATTTTACAGAGAAACAGCAGAAATGAAAGGCAAAATGGCTGTAATTATGTGTGAACGTCCGTTGGTTACGCCTAATAAAGCCAGACGAGGTGATTTCTTAATATTAGTTACACCGTAGAGTAGTTTGTCTGTCAGAAGTCATCACTGAAATGCATCCCCACAGGAAAAATGGTAAAGAAAACCCATTTAAAGTTGATCCCGGTATATAGGCGACACAGCAAACCTGTGAACCAAAGCGCTCTGGTCAAATGATACTAACATGTTAATTAATGGTCCACATCCACACTGCTACATGGGACCAAAAACTAAGACGGAGTAGACAATATACCTAGGACTGCAACTATTATTTTGCTAATTGTTTAATCTGTGTAGTATTTTTTCTGATTAACAGATTAATAATCAAACATCATAAAGTGCTTTTTCAACAGAATGTGAACCTGGTGAAGCTTGAATTTCAGAAGTTCTGGATAGAGTGTATTGTATATGTAGTACAGACAAACAACGGTTTTCATCTTAAATGCAAAATGTATATATTTTTTGAACAGTCCTAGTTTAATTACTCCTCTGAGTGGATTTTTCTTTCAGCAAATGACATTTTTGAGCCTGTAGACTCCAGTTTATGATTTGATTAGTAAATTAGTTGATTATTTCAATTATCTATTAATCACAATTAATTCAATGAATTTTTTGAGCCCTAGTTTCCACTGTTTACAACTTATTTTAGTATAAATCAGTCTCCTCAAATCCAGTGCTCGGCCTGTCTCCTGCAACTTTATTTGTTACAAATTTGGCTACGTTCACACTGCAGCCTGAAGTGACCCAATTCCGATTTTTTTGCCCATATGCGACCTGGATCTGATCTTTTCATGACAGTCTGAACGACACAGATCGGATTTTTTCAAATGCGACCCAGGCCACTTGGCTATGTGGTCCTGAATCTGATACGTATCTGATCTTTATAAATGCGACCTGTGTCTGTACGGCCAGGTCACATTTGTCCGACCTACACGTCACCGATACTAGACAAACGTCACTATTCTGCGTCCTGCAATGCAGAAACGGGAAGAAAAACGACACCCATGGCGGACAACAATGAGGAGAGCAGTCAATGAAGAGAACACTCCGGTTAGAAAAGAAATTAAAGATCGCAAAATGCGTGCCAGCATTATAATCCATGTTTACTTCCGCAAACACTGAGGACGCTTGCTACATGTGACATGCTCGCATCCTCGAGTGTGCATGCAGGACACTTAAGTTTTATTAATTCAGTTCAAACACGAGGTCACATACGAGTCGGATATATTTGAATGTGAACGACCACAAAAAAAAAAAAAAAAAAAACAGATTTCACAAAAAAAAAAAAAAATCTGAATTGAGCATGAAGGCCTGCAGTGTGAACGTAGCCAAATAGTCAGCTGATTAGCGGGACTCTGGAGAACCTGACTGCACACTGAGGCGGTAATCATAGATCGTTTATTTGTCCCAGTAAGTCTAGTTGTATGATCAGTAAAGGCAAATTAAAGCACACAGACGTGTTTTAGTAACGTGACAACCCTACAGTGGACAGCTTGTATCACAGTGGAGATTTGCCGTTGCTTCTTGGGGCGTTGCCCACAGCCAAGCACGGTGGTGGGAGCGTCATGGTCTGGGGCTGCATGAGTGCTACCTGCTACCGTTCACTCAGTGAACCATGGATGTCAACATGTTCTGTGAATTACCGAAGCAGAGCATGATCCCCTCCCTTCAGAAACTGGGCCACAGGGCAGTACTCCAGACACACGTCGCAGACCAACGCTGCCTTGCTAAAGGAACTGAGGGTAAAGGAACTGGCCAAGCGCGCTTCCAGACATAAACCCTGCTGAGCATCGGCTGGGCATCCTCAAACAGAAGGTGGAGGGACGTATAGTCTATTACATCCACCACTTCAAAAACAAATGCTAACATGTGTCGTGTGTTTTCATGGCAGCAGCTGAATTAGCATGTCCAGGTAAGCATAGGGTCAAAAAGTATAAACAACGTTCAAAAGCGCACTGAGAAAAGGCGATAGTCCGGTTCCTCTAAATAAAACAAGACAGCGTGACACTCCTGCTCTAATGAACGGTGTACCATGACGGACGGAGCCCACCCACCGGGTCACATGCTCTGCGTCTTCCAGCACAGCGGACCAGCAGCTGGAGGAGGGCTACAGAGGACCTGCCATGTCCAGATACTGAGAAGTTGGCCTTGTTTTGACACAAGCTTAGGAATCCCCGGCAAATAAAGCTTTATGCTGCTTCTCCTGAAGCAGCGTAACCCTAACCCTACCCCTAACCCTCAAAACAAGGAGAGTTGCTGCATTCCATCACAATAATCTGCTGATTAGCCCAGCTGTGAGCAGCAGAGCGCCACCTGAAGCTGACACAAGGCGCATAGCAGAAGATTTGAAGCTCCTCTTTCATGTGTGCCCCTCAGCATCTCTGGTAGCACGCGGGGGTCCGGGGCCACGGCCCAGCTCTGACAGCCTTCTGTCCAGAGGCAAGGACTGACCAACGCACCGCCACGACTCATTGCTCTACCCTCAGCTGACTCACACTAAAGAAAGGCGGCGCCGAGCAGCGCTTCAGTGATGCCAGCGCGTTGGGCCGTGAGCGGCCAGGAAACAGAGAAGTGTTAATAAAGTAGCTAGTTCAGTCAGCCACTGTGAACTCAGGGAACGGAAACTAGTGTTTCAGCAGCTGCTGTTCCACCAGAGGAGGCTTCAGACTGAAAACCAGCTAAATACAGAAGCCCTAAATCTATATGCACCAAATCCATGTCATTTTATTTTACCTGCATCCTGGAGCGTAACTGATCATGAGGTTCATTAAGCTCTCACTGACGGTGACTGCAGCTCTGCGTCCTTTGGTTCAGAAAAGCACACGTGCACATGTTTTTTTTGGACTTTTCTGAATCTGACCCAGGCAAATGCGGGACTTTGTTTGAGGTGGTGGGACAGCAGGACAACAGCGTAAAATGTGGGACGGTGCCGCCTGGTCACCCTAGCAGTACCCGGGAATCTCTGTCCTCCAGAGTCACTGCGTTATATCCCTATAGCCCCTCTCACTGATAGAAATCAGAGCATAAACATGGAAACATGATCAGAGCTGTGGCTGTATGCAAGCAGGAGAAGACAGGACTCTGATAAGGACGTCCCACTCAGGAACCACTTGTCCCCAGAACATTTGTGGATGGGTCTCAGATACTGGAATCAAACTATTCCCATGAATGATGTGCTTGAAAACACAGAAGCTGTTGAGTGCAGTAAAACGATCAACTTTATTTCATTTGTTTAACTCATTGATGACATTCCACAAGCTGCAGTCTCTGTGTTTCTGGATTTCTATAAAACAGCTAGAGCTTTTTTTAACTCCCGTCCCGCTCCTGATCCCAATGTCTTCACGCAGAGCAGCCGGCTGAATTACTGGGTTAACGTTAGCATCTTTATTCTCCGTTAGATATGACGTGTTGACAGTTTGGCTTGTTAGATATTTTAAAGCAGCTCAAGTTAATTGTGTGAAAATAATTAGAGTGGAAGATGCTCTCCTACTCAAACTTTGCTTTGAACATCATAATATTTAATAGCGGGTGTTTCAGCTGCTCTCTGAACAGCTTCCTTCCAAACTGTCAGGGGTTTTTCCCGCTAGGGTTCTACCTAATCGATCTAAACTCTTATGCTAGTATTTCAGAAAACCAAACCAAAGAAGTTCAAAATCCCCAAACAACAGGAAAGGATGGGTCAGGGCTCTGAAGCCTCACAGAATGAGTGTGAGACGCAGATTTTGTTCGCTGAAATCCGCCTTCTGCGGAGCCATTTCACATGGATTCTACTCTTTACCGTTCTATAACTTTGATTTTACTTTTAATAACTAAAGCCACCAAGTGTGGAATGGCGCCGTCCGGTACAGGACGTACTGTAATGCTGTCGTGCATCGGGTCGTACCTGGCTTTAAAGGTCGATTGTTTGCAGTCAGCTCAGTCTACTCTGCAGAAAGGTGGCGAAGGACTCCTGGATATATTTATCTACTCTTAGAAGAAGTTACAATACTGTGGGTTGATCAGGGGTCACAATTTGTCACATTTCTTATAAGGCTGTTCCAAATGGGGATCCGAAACAAAGTGAACACAGTGTAATACTTACAGATAATAATAATAATAAACAGTTAAACTATGCGTGACATTTCCTTATCTTTCTGATTATTTATTTCCACAATCCGAAAAAGAAGAAACAAACTGTAACCACACAAACGTATGAACTCAGATGCTGTACATGGGTACAAAATGGCTTGTTTACTGGTAGGAAACAGAATAACATCAGGACGAAACGGTAAAGTGTGCGTGGGAAATCGGATTACCGAACTGGCCAAAAGGTGTGGAGTGAGCCGAGTCCAACTTACTGGTTCCAGATCTGACCAGCAAACCAAAAAAAAAAAGGCAGATGGGCAGAGTAAAACATAAAGAAACGGCTTTGTGCATTAGCAAATGACTTGTCCCTCGATTTCCAAACACCAGCATCCGCCCTGGTAAAACCCAGAACAACCAACCAGTGCATTTATGTGGCAGAGGCCTTACGTAACTACTTTAAAAAAATAAATGAAATATGCCTTTTGTTTTAATACTTCTCCTGATCACTGCTTGATAACCAAGCTTCCCCAACCACACACACACCTACTTCCCCTCACATTGCTGTTCTACACTGTGCTTCTCATCTGAAAACATCCCATCCTCTCTAACCTGTAATCCCCCCCCCCCCCCCAATACATTTTTTTTTTCCATGCTTTATTGCAAAACGCAGAGTTCTGCTGCATCAAAGATGGCCATCTGGGCTCGGCATGCCGTCCACAAAGTCCCTGTTCCCAGGGATCTCTGCAGATCCCTGAGCGCTTTAAATCCTCTGCTTGTTCAACATATCGTGTTGATCTCCAAACAGCAAACAGAGGAGTGAGCCTCAGGAAGCCCAGGTTCCTTTTATGGCTCGGCGGTGCTGGGCTCTGAAATGGAGATCGAGCATCAAATTCAACAGTAGTCTCTCTTCCAGAAAGCTCCACAAGTTCCACGGTACGGCGGAGAGGAGGACCCCCTTAAGCTAAACGAACCCTTTTTCCTGCTAAAACGCTGACTTGCGTTATGTTTTTACATATATACAGAGTCAACACACAGACAGAGTCTTTTCTTCAGAGCCCAGCTGCAAACGATTAAACACTAGCCACATAAGCTGCAGCTCGAAGTAACACTGCGACGAGCCGAGGAGTTAAGTAATAACCTATTACTTGAGTGAAATGTCACCGCATTCGCGTTAGCAAACAATGGTTTAACTTTTGAGTCCATCTGTAACTGAGTCAGCTCCAGTAATTAGACCGAGCCCGGGAGGGGAAAAAAAGGGCAAGAACATCCTTTACCTTGAAGCGTTTTTAGCCAGCAGCAGCAAATGTCTCCCGTTTCCCATGCACGAGGATAACGCTCCGCCGGCCAGAGAAAAAGTCCCGCTCACAGACGCTTCGTGTACGTTCATAGAAAAGTAAGGCAAGCCGGTACGGCCGGGCTTCTTCTTGAAAAGCTAGCCAGCGTTAAGTTAGCCTGTTCCCATTGACTCCCCGGGCCAGCCCATGCAGCCGTAATACGTGTACACAAATGTCTGCGAAGCGGCGGAGCCACACGGACGGCCTCAAACTGTTTACATCGTAACGGCGCATGCGCCAACCTGGAGCACCACTGCCACCAAGTGGTCAAAGTAAGTAACTGCAATTTAGTGGCTTAATACACACACAAGTACATTATAGGTAAACATATGGCAAACTGAACTGGGCCAAATAAAGTTAGCGCATCTACTAGAAATGTTCAATCCAAACTCAATAACTTATTTTGCACATGCGTTACACATTTCACTAAAGTTTTTGTACTTTGTTTTGTTTCTTTTGTAGGTGGACCACAGCACCCCCAATAAAACTCACACTGACACACCAAACCTTACTGTTGACACATTAGAGTGAGAAATAAAAACATTCCCAAGCTTTATAATGAAGACTACTCTTTTTTTAATGGCTTGTCACATTTTCAACTGCAGCATGTTGCGCTCTTTTGGAACATCCTTCTGTTTTCCTTAAACAGAAGGAGGCTTTAGCCTATTTAGGGGTGACTGGGTAAAACACAGGAGGCAGGCCAAACACAGAGGTTCAAACATTTCACACACACTCCAAAGAACAACTTATGGTCATTAATAAATTTGACATGAATGCTTTTGGACTGTGCGTGGGAAATGGAGTACCTGGAAAAAAGCTTGTGCAGGAACAAGGAGCAGATGTAAACTCAACACACAAAGGCTTTGGCCAAGATTTGAAACTACCTCCTTATCATCCTACTTATACAACTGCTGATTTAAAAGTACTTACACAAAACCAAGTCAGCCTGGTGCAGATCAGAAGTCTTAGTTTTTTACCCCATTGTCATCTGTTATAAATAATGTGTGCCTTGAATGACTCAATGGCCAGCTCTAGATTATGGTAGCTACAGAGAAGTTATTGAAAAAGAATAACTTTCAATCAGTAAATCTGTCTATGAGGGCAACAAAATACAACCTTTATTTAAAGCTCACTGCCAAACACGTTGATGAATTTTATTATGTTATGCTAGTTTCAAATAAGCTTACATTGATATATATATATATATATATATATATATATATATATATATATATATATATATATACATATATAGGTTTGACACAAGCAGGCACCCACACCACAGTTTACTTTGCACTCTCTCACACAAACAGACCTACCCCTTGAATCTTTCCCCAATATGGCACATTACAAGCACAATGTCCAAGGCTTTTTATTGGGGTCTTATCTTATTGACCAAAGTAATGAATAACTGTGAAGTGGCAGTCCACCTAAATTGACTGAATGTGCATGGATCAGAGAAGCAGCCAAAAGTCCCATGGTAACTCTTGAAGAGCTGCTCAGGTGTACAGAACATCTATGCATTGCACCTATTTGGCTTCTGTAAAGAAATGCCAAGAAACAGAAAGATATTAGTCCCACTTGGAGTTTACCTCAAGTAATACAAGGGACATAGTGAACATATGAAAGAAGGTCCTCTAGACAGGTGGTACCAAACTGGAACCTTTTGGCTTACACAGAACACTCTATGTGTAGGAGAAAACCCAAACAACCCACATCACCCTGATCACAACATCCCCATGATGAAAAATGGTGATGGCAGTGTTATGTTGTGGGGATTCTTTCTCTAGCAGGGACAGGGAACTTCATCAGAACTGATGAGAAGGATAGAGCTAAATTCAAGGTAACTGTAGAAGAAAACATGTCAGAGGTGGCAAGATAATTAAAAGTTGAAGGAACATGAATGGTTTTGCGAGGGATTGGAGAGATTTGAACGTATTCCTCAATGATATTTAAATTTAACTCTGAATTAGATTTAATACATTCTAGATACTTTCCAAAAATATGGCCCAAATATACTGACTTTTTCTGAATAGATATAGTAAAGTTGTTTAAAATGTAGCCAGTGTAAAAACATAAACCATCTCATCAAATTCTCTTGATAGACACTGGACTTATTTTAGTGACTCAGCAGGAAATGTGATTTGCTTGCTGAAAATTACAATCTGAACGTATTTTTAACACAATTAAAAAAAAACTACCTCATTTTATTATATTCATTGTTTAGCAGAGTTTAGCAGAGCAAAATATGTGATAAATAAATTTGTGTTAAGAAAGCACTTCAGAACAGATCCAAGTATCTGACTAATGAAGAGGAAAAACAAAATGTTCTTCTTTTATGCCTTTAATATTTTAACATTTGTTTATTTGATGCTAATACTTTGTTATTTTCTTTCTGTCTTTCCTCTGATCTCCCATAAAGCATTTGGATTGTCTTGGTAATGAATGACGTTCGATAAATAGGCTTGCCTTGCGAAGCCAACTTAAATGGCCTTATTATTTCAGTAGGTTTGTCATTAAACACCATCTCGGTTTGTAGCTGTGTTTTTTAAGTTATTCAGAAAGAATGCTAATAAATTGTGTAATGTGTATCTAATTGGTATTACATTTTTAAAATATCTTACCTGAAGTTCATTGCTGAGGGAAATAAAAAACACTTCTGTTGGAGCAGCGTGGAGTTTCAGATCTCCTAGTCCTTCATTAAAGACATCCTGTCTTCATTGTAAAAGCAGCAAAGTTTTTATTAGTGCAGAACAAAAAGTATGGCTCCTTCAAAGAACCCTTTAAAGCTAATTCAACGTGAGGCGAAAAAAGTCATGAAAATCAATTTGAACCTAGTCAGAACTCATTTAAAGTGTCCCCACTACAGCCCCAATAGACTGCCTTCACTCAAGGTCCCAAAATGTGAACAGAAACTCAGACGGCAGAAACCTGGTGAGAATAAAGGTGCTCTGGCAAATATGTGTCTGTGCGAACACATCGATTCACATACCAAACAGTCCCCGAACCTACTTTTCAGGTTTAACATGAGAGTTAGCAGTGACGCATGTCCTTTTGTTGGCTGCTTGGACACTCCTCTGCTCATAGAAGGAGCTGACGCTGTGGCCTCTTCCTGGAGACACATCATGACCGAGCGCAGCCACGTAAATCTGATACGTCACCTCACCTATCACGTCTCATCACGGCCCGTCACTCATAATGCTACGTAACCATAAACATCCTCACGGAAATGTCTGAGGTGGAGACAGCTGGCAAGGTCGATTCCTGGAGGCACTTAGAGAATAAACTAAAACTGAGTAAAATAGAGGAAACAACAGACACGAGTCGACATGTTACCTCCCTCTGTTGTCACCTTTATGTATTGCTCTTTAATGCTTGAATGGTTGCTGATGCAGAGCCGCTGCACAAACTCGTAGATCTTCACATTTTGGAGTTAACAACCAAAGATTAGTGCTCCTGAGTAACAGCAAGCCAGGAAGCGGGTTTAATTTGCAGTTTAGTACATTCCCTGCTGCCACCACCATAACAAAATGCAGATATAATGGAACACCATGTTCCCTTGTCAAAAGTATTGCTCAATAAACTCGGCCGAAACCGTCCTATATCTTTCTTTTCTTTCTTGCTTTAGATTAAATCAGTTTGCACTGAAAACCGATGATAGAAAAAGACATGGATTATTTACACTAAACAAAAAAACTACTGTAAACAGAATCTCACACTAATCATGGGCATCAGTGATGTATCTGAATATTTTAGCCCATCCATCCATCCATCCATCCATCCATCCATCCATCCATTTCCTAACACATCTATCCCTCATGGGGTCGCGAGGGGTGCTGGTGCCTATGTCCAGCTGTCGGTGGGCAAGAGGTGGGGTACACCCTGGACAGGTTGCCAGTCTATCGCAGGGCAATATTTTAGCCCCTTGAAAATTAATTTGAGCCATTACTTAAGGCTCTAACAAAAATGTTTTGAAGTTGGACGCATAATTCAGAATTTATTGTGGATTTTCTCTAATTCACGCATAAAGGCCCAAATATATGAATACATGCCCAAAAGATTTGGTTCAACCCCCCTTGGTAAATTGTAAAGAAACCACGTTCACCATGGCCATCAGTAAGCTTCTAGCGGGATACCTGTCCTCTGTTTTTAAAAATGTGTAATGCACTTCAAAGCAAAAAAACCCAAAAAAAAACATAGAAGCCAAATGAGGTGGCGGACAAGGGCAAGGCGAAAATCCAAATGCAAACAAGGATCTGGCTGGAAACAATGTAAAAGGAGTGTCAGTTTAAGAAAATATTAAAAATCCCATATTTAAATAAAAGACATGTCAGAAATTCTTTTTACCCTTCTTAATAATCTGCAATTATAATTATCTTCTTAATGAACTGCAGTAAACAGACACAATGTGTTAAATAACACTAAACAGTTTTATTGTAGGTCAGTTAGGATTATTAAAATAGTTTTTATTTGCTGGTTTGTTTCTTTTTCTTAAAGAATTTTCATTCCATTCTTCAATTTCAGAAGTTTAGAAACTCTGACTATATTGCTTTCAAACTACTTGGATAAGCCAAGATGATGATGTCATGACTCTGAAATCTTTTGAATCTTCTGAGGTTAATTCACAACATCTGACTAACTGGAGGCAGACATATAGACGTATCGAAAGGCAACAACTCAAACCCACTGTTTACTTTTGTGACATCAGGGAAGTTTCAAAATAAATTAGAGAAGATTTAAGCCAAAGAATTATAGATCTCTAAAATTCTGGTTCATTTGCGGGTACAAATTTCAGGTTCCTGAAGAGGCCACATTCATCTGATCAAGTAAACATAAAAACCGTGAGGATGTTAAGCGATTACTGTTTGAAAGCAGATGGGGTCTGTGTCCCAGAGTCAGACATGGTGGTGCTTTGGTGGGAAATGTGTGAATCAACAGCAGAACATAAGAAAAAGACTGTGTAAAGATGCTGGTAGGACAGTGTCAATATCCACATGTCCTCTACCAACAAAGGCCATCAGAGAGGAAGAAGCCATTGTACCAAAAGCAACATAAAACCAGATTACAGTTTGCCAATCCAGCATGAGAGAAAGACTTTAATTTTTAGAGATGTGCTGAGCTCTGGTTAAAGCTAAAACAAAGTTTTAGGCCACGAAGACCATGGTGTCACTCAGTAGGAGGAAAAGCAGGAAACTCGCAAGCCAGAGAACAGCTTCTCAATAGAATGGCTGGCAGCATCATGTTAGGGTTTTGTGCTGAAGAACATGTAATCCACACAAATAGGAAAAACATCATGGGAAATATAGAAACAACATCTCAAGACATCAGCCAGGCACTTGGCTGATGGCATTCGTGCCATGTGGGTCTTTGAAATGGATGTGACCCACAGAATACTGGCAAATTGGTGAGAAAGTAGTCCAGGTGAACAGAGTCAGTGTTTTAGAGCGGCCATCACAAAGCCCTGATCTCAGTCCCATACAGCATGCCTGGGCATAAATATGAAAAAGTGTCTGTGAGAAAGGAAGCCTACAAACCCTACTCAGTTACAGCAGTTCTTTCTGGAGGAGTCGGCTGAAATGACAGTAAACTATTATAAGAAGATTGCGGAAGGATACACAAAATGTTTGACTGAGATTAAAATCTCTATCTAATACTAAAATGTACATACATTTATTAATTTAATAAATGTACATACTCCCGGGTTCTGTGGGGTTCCCTGCCCCTGACATTGTCTGACACTACGGACCCCTGATTGGGTTTGAGTGTGGAGAATCCCCGCTGTCTGCCAGTGGTGGGGCAGTGTTTTCCACTACCCCACTCCCATTTCAATTATGCTCCTCTTACACTCAACGCAGTGGAGTGAAGCTGGCTGCAGTGCACGCTGATCCGAACCAGCCAGCTGTCTGGGGGGCAGGTCCTCTTGGGTACCTGGCAGGCACTCTGGTGGGGGCCATGCTCTGGAATCTCCATGCATCCGTCCTCTGGATGGATGTGTGGTGACAGCGGCTGGTAGCGGCAGCCATTGATGGCAGCAGGGTTTAGATTCTAACTATGGAAGTTTAATGCTAACCCACCAATAGGGAGCAGTTGTCCCCTTAGGACCCGCCCGCCTCATTTGCATAATGAGGCTGAACTGCAGATGGAAATAGAGAAGGGACAGGAAAAAATAGGGTTCAGGAAATAAATGGGGTAAAAATATGGCTGGGGAGTATAAACCAGACAGAAATACTAAAACACACATAAATAAATACATTTAAAGGCAGTAGTTGATAAATAAAGCTGACAAAAATAAATAAATGAGGTGATAATTAAAAAGAGGAATAAATACAGAAAGCAATGAAAAGAGATATTTGCATTTATGTCTCATTGTATAGTTTAATTACTGCTTACATTTACTTATATGCTGTATTTAAAAAAAAAAATTATGCTTATTCTTTTATTGAGCATGTATTTATTTCTGTATTTATTTTTAACAACGTCAGAGTCGGTCCTCCACAGACAGGGGGCAGAATGGCGTTCCTGCCTTCTGGGCCCGCGAAGCAGTATTTAGTGAGCATGCGCACGACAATCTTTCTTTTTCCAGTGCAGCGGAGTCCAACCCCGGTGTTTGGCTCCGGGCTCCTTCATAAGGAGACTAAAAGACTGCAAAAATGGTTGGTAGTTTTCCCTCATATAGGTCCACATGCATTCCCTGCTTGTCCACGCGTTGTCTTCTGCCGTCAGACGGTAGAAAAAATATTTGTGGCGTTCAGATGAAGGTGGATTAATTCCGGCTAACGCCAACTCGGCGCTGCTCAAACGTGGCCTACCCGCTCCTCTCCGCAGTCGCTGCTTCCTGTGAAGAAGTTGCCTTTCCGTCAGCTCTTCTTGAGCGACCACTGCGTTATTCTTCGGGTGTCTGACCCCCCGTTCTTAATTTCAGAGCGGACCCGTTTAACGTGCTAAACGGGTCCGGGCTAGCCGACGTGTTAGCTTTAGCCCCACTGGCTGCTCGGCTAGCTGTTAGCATGGTGCAGCGCTGCCTGATGACACTGACAGTTGTGTTGATGTGGCCCCACTGCCCCGCAGACAGCGTCACGCTCCGTGGCTCCTCTGTAACTCGCTGACCGGTCGCCTCTCGTTGCAGGGTTTTGTTAAAGTGGTGAAGAACAAGGCCTACTTCAAGAGGTACCAGGTGAAGTTCAGGAGGAGGAGAGGTACACGCTCAGTCCCACACAGGCACGCTCGCTGCTGCCGCTCTGCCTCTAATCTAGTCTCTCTTCCATCCAGAGGGAAAGACCGACTTCTTTGCCCGCAAGCGCCTGGTCGTCCAAGACAAGAACAAGTACAACACGCCGAAGTACCGCATGATCGTCCGCTTCTCCAACAGGGACATCGTCTGCCAGGTGAGTGAGTGTCTGGAGTCCCGCGGCCGTCCTCTAAACGCCGGGCTGGTCGTGCTCAACCTGACCGCCGTGTTGTGATTACTACAGATCGCCTATGCCAAGATCGAGGGAGACATGATCGTGTGCGCCGCCTACTCGCACGAGCTGCCCAAGTACGGGATCACCGTGGGCCTGACGAACTACGCAGCTGCCTACTGCACTGGTCTGCTGCTGGCCCGCAGGGTGAGCGCTCCAGCCTGCCTGTTGTGAGGGAAACCTTTCCCTGTATGGGCTCAACGTGTCCCACTGGCTCACCTGGTGTGTGTGTGTGTGTGTGTGTGTGAACCCTGTTTGTCTGGCAGCTTCTGAACAAGTTCGGCCTGGACAAGGTGTACGAGGGCCAGGTGGAGGTGACCGGGGACGAGTTCAACGTGGAGAGCATCGACGGTCAGCCGGGCGCTTTCACCTGCTACCTGGACGCCGGGCTCGCCAGGACCACCACAGGCAACAAGGTGTTCGGTGCTCTGAAGGGGGCCGTGGACGGAGGCCTGTCCATCCCACACAGGTGAGCTGTCCCGCGTCCTGCCCGCACAGACGGGTTTGGGCTTGGGCTGCAGCCCCTGGCAGCAGTACCGCCGGGTCTTAGCATGGCAGCAGTACCGCCGGGTCTTAGCATGGCAGCAGTACCGCCGGGGCTTAGCATGGCAGCAGTACCGCCGGGTCTTAGCATGGCAGCGGTCTCTGGAAGGAAAAGTCGGACTCTGTTTAGATGCCACCGGGTAAAGCTGAGAGATGCAGAACTCGCTGCTTCAGGTCAGAAGGTTCTGTCAATATTTCCTCAGACACGATCCGCTCAGACTGCTGGGTTCCCAGATCAACGGCGTAAAGCAAATGAAGATTTCACCTTTTGGAGATGAGATTTGAAGGATGGGCTCAGCTGACTAAGGTGTAGAATTAGATTTAGGGCTGAACAATTAATCGCATTTTCAATATAATCGCGATTTAAAAAAATGCTATTTCAAATCGCAGAGTCTGCAATTTTTGGCTATGTAACAATTAGGGAATTAGACACATCCATTAGGTGTTGGTAAAATGTTTGAAGTGGGTTTACCTCCACATGGAAGGGAAGACAGTTGCAGCAGTGAGATAATCTAATTTTATTACTTCTTTTAGAGTTTATATTATCATACATGGGGGGGTTCTCCCGTTTGTTTTCCCTGCTGGAACCAGGTCCATGTCAGACAAGTGTTCAGAACACAGCCCTGGTAGGGAGGAGGTGGGTTTCTATTTTTTGGAAGGAATCTGAACTTGAGGACGAGCCTTTTGGTGGGAGAAGGCTAGATGGTCTTTACTGGTTGAATATTTCCAGGTTTTATTTTGGTAACTTGAAACATGACAGGATTTCAGTGTTTGTTTTCTTGCAAAGGCAACATTTAGACCAGGGGTCCTCAGTTCTGTCCTGGTCCAACACGCCTGACTCAAACGGCTGACTTAGCTCCTCGATCTGCTGTCAGCTTCTCCAGAGTCCTGCTGACCAGCTGATTATTAAACTGTGTTGAAGCAGAGACAGGGAAGGTGCAGGACGCCGGACCTTGACTGGCGTTGGAAGACCCCTGATCCACACCCTGCTGCCCAGGCAGAATGTCAGTGTTGTATGGAGTCTGCATTTAAAGGCATCCATATACTTTGCTGACTTCTTTGGCGACACTAAAGGAAGCGCAGAGCAGAACGTGATGAAGCGTCTCCACCGGTACGGAGACAAAGGGTGGCTCCACCATCAATGCATTTTTCCTATATTGGTGATGGACAGACGACCTGTCCAGGGTGGACCTGCCTCTGGCCCAGTGACGGCTGGAGGAAGGCACCCTGCCTAGATAAGCGGGTTTAGAAGATGGAGACTGGTGGTTAAAATGTGTTGCAGTGAAATAAATCAGTTGGCCAGTTTACTGGGGATGGGTCTGAGCACGGAGCAGACGAGCTGCAGCACCAAGGTGCTTATTTCTGGGAGAAGAGTCCCACAGGCTTAAATCATCAAAGATTGTCTGTTATGACAACCTTTGAGGCAAAAACTCACATTGATTCAGTTTCTGAGTTTAACTGAAATAGTTGCTTTTCCTCCACAGCTTAGTCCCAATCAGAGCTGTCTCTGTTCTGCGGTGGTCAGGAAGAGCCCAGTTCATCTGGATCTGTTCCAGTTTGGAGTGGCAGTCTGGTGTTTCCAAACTAACCGCTGTGAAACGATGCCAGGTTGATGCTGTGTTCCCTGGACTCTGCTGCTGCAGCGGGTGGAGGTGGCTGTCCTCTGGTTATAGGAGGAGGCAGGGAGCATCATAAACGTAAACACTGGGTCTCTACCTAAGCCCCCCAGCACAGCTGACTCATGACTGCAGTCAGTCAGGTGTGGCAGCAGAGGTGCCTACGTCTGGGACGGGACTCCTGAGGACCAGGATTGGGAACAACTTTGGGGCCTCGGTGGGTAAAACGGTTCTGGGAAGTTAAGTTCCAGGTCCGTGTCCAGGAAGCTGTGGTGGAAACGTGCCTGCTGGGCGTTTAAAGAACTGCAGCAGGTCTGGGTTCCTACAGCTATTAGATACATCTCAGCCTGCTGAGGCCGTTCTGCCACTTGTTTGAGTTGTGCTGGACCAGGAAGCCGTCTGAACGTCGCAGGAGACGGCCTCCTAGGACTGGACTGAGAGCCCTGTCTGCGTAGTAGCACAGCATCAGCAACACGTGTGCAGGCGGAGGCGTTCTGAGTCTTACTACTGACATGATCAGTCCTTAATGCTAACTTCACCACGCGTCAGGTTGACTGGAGTACAGACATGAGTCAGAAAAACCTCCAGCAACGCAGCAATGTTCCCACAGACAGTCAGGAAGGCGCTCCTCTGCACGGCTCTGTACACTGACAGTGAAATCCTGTCAGGCTGCAGCTCCAGGTGAGGACCTCTGCCGGTCCTACAGCTCTCTGCTGGTTCTGGGTCAGGATGGCGCTGCACAGCCAGCCAGTCTGCAGTCTCTGTCTTTAATGGCGTGGCTGCTGAGGACTGCATGGACCTGGTCTTTGGTTGGAAACCAGAGTTTTCAGTGTCTGACAGTGGCGCTGTGAACTGGTATTAGGGTTACAATGATACTAAAGTTTCACACTGTGTGCCGGGGTGTCAGGGTCCAGTCTTGGAGGTTCTACAAGGTTTAAATGTCCCTGGTCCAACACGGCAGTCTAAAGCAGGTGATCAGCAGGACTGTGGAGGAGCTGGCTGAGGACGGAAAGATAACAGGCGTTTGGTTCTGCTGGGCTGGACCAGAGGTTCTGGCCCTGGAGAACTGGAGGTCAGCATCCCTGATCTGTAGCAATACTGTTTCTGATGAAAACATTTAATTAAAGTCAGTTATTTCTGGTTAACAGCAAAACAATACTTCTTTACATTGACAAACTTCACATCAGTTTCTTAATTGGAGTCAAAACCAATAACTAGGAGCCAAGACTACGAAGGATTACACCTGATAGAAATGAAAATAAAAAATATGAGCCTGATAAATCACTATAAAGTTGCTTAGAGATTTTAATATGTTGGAAATGGAGAAAATCTGAAGGTTAAAGTATAAAGCAAGTTAAAGTAAATATGTGGGGTATTTTATTTGGGAAAATGACTTCTGATTTCTTAAATGGTGAGTGCAATGTTTTATTTATTTATTGGGCCATTTATATATTTCAGCTTTTCTTTCTAATTCTCAGTGTTCTCCAGACGTTCAGCCCTCCCTGTTTGGCAAACATAACCCTCAGGGTAGAAGTGTTGATATCCTGAATGGAAGTATATACTGTATTTTTCGGACTATAAGTCAGACTTTTCCCCTAGTTTGGCCAATCCTGCGACTTGTAGTGAGGTGCAACTTGTATATCAGTTTTAAATTATACTGAACATGACCAGGGAGTAAACATTACCCTCTATAGCCACAAGAGGGCGATCTAGGCTCGTCAAAACTACCACTTAAGAGGGAATGGAAACCACTGAGCTATATATTACACTGGAGTTCTGATTTTGCCGAAAAACTGAAGTCACTGGCCGCCATCTTGCTACTCCCTACTCTCACAGAATCCCATAGGATTTGGTTGCAACAACAAGCAGTTTTTTGGCTGAGTGAAAACGTTTCACAGGTAATTCTACAGTCAGTGGATGTACTAACACTATCAACTACTAGGAAATTAGCTGCTGAAATATTTTACATGTTATTCATATTAAATATATACATATGTATATATAAGTATGTGTATATGTATTTATGTATATATATATGTATACACATATGTCAATATGTTTTTGTATATTATATATTTATAAATGTTAAACATATATATTTAAATGAATAAAATGCAAAATATTTCAGCACATGACTTTCTCAGTACTTGATATTTTTAGAACATAACATAAAAGTATATGGCATTTGACATTTTAAAAGTCTTAAGCCCCCCCTGAACATGAGAAAATCCTCGTTATTCGATACTGTAGCGCACATATTCCCTAGTTACTGAGGGGAAAATAGGGAGTACCAATATGGCGGCTGGTGGCTTCAAAGCGACTCGTTCAAACAGACGGTGATTAGCACTCCAGTGTATTATATAGCTCAGTGATGGAAACATCTTATAGACAAAGACTGAACAGATGTGTGTATGTTTCACTGTTTCAGTCTGCCTTCACGCTGCAGAGCGTTGCGTGGTGCAGCTCAAAGGGTCCAGACTGTAACAGAGCTGTTATTGGACTGTCTGTGAAGCTAATAACAGCTAGCGCTAGCTTACAGCTCTGCTGTCCTGGCAGGCTACAACTTGGCTGATGGACGTGAGCTTTATGATGTTCTGAAACATCCGTGTTGTACTGTTAGCTTAGCATGTAGCACCGCTACGCTCACAGTCTAATTTAGGCGTCATTAGACCAAATTGCTCCGAGAACTATGTGGGTTGGAATTGATGGCTTATTATGCTAATTTACCCCATTCAATCTCCCAGTTACGTTCCATATTCAGCCGATTGTTTTACCAGAATAATGTCAGTTTTTAGTCTTGGATTGTGTGAAATAAATGGACCGATGGAAGCTCATCATTGGACTCTCCGTGTCCAAGTTCTAATAATGGCGTTTGGAGTCTGTATTGAAGTGTGTGAGCAGCAGTAATGATGCATAGAATAGCTTGGATCCCAATAAATAGGAACCAGGTAAAGGTGTCATTCTACCTGGCTGACGTTAACACTGTAGGGATTTAGTAACCGTAGCAACATTCAGCAACTGTATTGCATGGTCTTCTGATGTGGTGCAGCCTTGGTTCTGAGAAACGAATTTGTTCAGGTCCAGGCTAAAATCTGCCACCCTGTCTGTTGACTTGACACTCACCAACGGTGAGACCTGATGAAATGGCTCTGGGTGTCATCGTAAATCAGCTTTGACCACTGATCTACAATAACTGCTCGTTTGATGGATCCCTTTAATAAACCTAGAAACATGATACTGGTTCTTGGAGTTGACCAGCTTATAGTCCCTCACAAAGCTTTGCTGTAGTGAGGGACTAAGAGCTGACCCTTTGTTTAACCCAGGCGCAGGTTTAAATGTTTCTTTCTCATCTTCTTCCAGCACCAAGCGCTTCCCTGGGTATGACACAGAGAGCAAGGAGTTCAACGCTGAGGTCCACCGCAAGCACATCATGGGTCTGAACGTGTCCGAGTACATGAGCTACCTGATGGAGGAGGATGAGGAGGCGTACAAGAGGCAGTTCTCCCGCTTCATCAAGAACGGCGTCACCCCAGATATGGCAAGTGGTCCCTACTGCTGCTGAGATGCTTTGGGGGGTTTAAGGACAGGAGCTCTAACGAAGATTACGCAGTTAGAATATAGACAGGAGCTCCCATGAATGGGTTGTTGCTGCTTGCAGCTCTGTAGCACTCGGTGTCAGCAGCTTTCTATGTGCGCTGCAGAGGTAGATGGTGCAGGGCAGCTGTGTTCAGCTCAGCAGGAGTTGGCAGTCCTAGAAAGCCACAAACCAGTTTTTCTTGCCCCTCTCAGGAAGTCTTGGGTCACGCAGACAGCTGCTGACACTTAATGGCACTGGGTGTTAAACAGTAAAACTGGGAACTGCCTCATCAGAGGCGATCATGATTGTGCCTGCTTCAACACATTCAGCACACTGTGCAGATGTTGGTGAAAAATGTTTGCTGCTGTTGGCGACGCAGCAGGCTATTAGCAGGTTTCCTCTCTGCTGAGCTTTTTCTTCCTCTTCCCTTTTTATTTAAACAGCCATTACTCTATCAATTGTCACCATTTATGCATCAAACCACTTTTTCTGAACCTTTATGTGGTCTTTATTAAACTTACTAAAGTGTAGCATAGAAATGACCCTTACTGTCCCTCAGTGGGGCCGTTCACTCTTCCAGCATAGATGCATGTCAGAACATGCTGTAGGTGATGCTCATAGGTCACAAATATTGAGATGCTTTTCATGAACAGGAAAGCGTCTGACTTTTGTTTGACTCCCAGGCAGTCATCAGGATCAGGGCAGCTAAAAGTGTCAGGTTTTGATTGGATCAGAAACCTTGTTTTTCTAAAACATCATTTCAGGAGCATTTGATGATGAGAATATTGATACGTTGGATAACGTGAGCAGAAAAAACCTGCTGCATTTTCTTTGTAGTGGAAGCTGAGACTCCTGGAGTTGAGGTTAAGTGTTGGGTCTGACTTCCTGCCTGTGTTTCTTTCAGATTGAGGAAATGTACAAAAAGGCTCATGCTGCTATTCGAGAGAACCCCGTTCATGAAAAGAAGCCTCCCAAGGAGGTCAAGAAGAAGAGGTAAGTGCTCTGTGTGTCAGTGGTTGCTGGTTTATTACTGCATCTGTGGCACAAAGCTGTCTAGAAAATAACTAGAAGAAGATCTGGTTCCTAGCTGCTATGGAGGGAAACATGGTGTCTGTTAGATACTAGATCTGATGCTTTTCAGTACCGGTGTTCTCTTAAAGTCTGACACATCTAGAAGGCCAATTGTTGATGCCTGTGCTTTGTTTGGGTCAAAGGTGGAACCGTGCCAAGCTCTCTCTGGCTCAGAGGAAGGATCGCGTCGCCCAGAAGAAGGCCAGCTTCCTCCGGGCTCAAGAACAGGAAGACGCAGACTGAAGGGTCGGTCTGGTCCGTTCCAAATGCAGAAATTTCTTCTAATAAATATGGAAAAGACGTCTGTGTCCCGGTGTGCTTTGTTTTCACACAGCTCTCAGTAATCCTACAGCTCTGATGTAAAAGCATGAGCCCAATAAGGAAGGTTTCCTAGTCTTCAGTGTGCTGTGAAGTCAGGAATCTGCAAACATGAAGGATGGTTGTTTGGTTTAATGTTTGCTTGCCACTAATGAAATAAGCAGGATCCTAGCTCATCCTGGTATGGAAGAAATGGGACGTGGCCACTATGTTCATACACAAAGTGATTTCTATTTTCTGTCAAGACTTCAACATTTACAGCTGCATAAATGAGCAGTTTTCAAACTAATGTTAAATGGACAGGTACATCTCACGCCTACACATTTATTATAGTAACTCGATTACAAACTGAAAACTACTAATTAAACATGTTAAGTTTCTATTAAGGATCATTTAAAAAAAAAATGCTCAGTAAACGTCAATCTATGGAGTGTTGGAGACAGAAGTGGTTTGCTGTGTCCATATTCTGAGGGAAGACTACGTTGACAGTCTCATAATATGGTTTAACTGCAGCATTTCATCTAAAACGGCAAATTCTACAAACTGCTGTGACCACACATTTTAGTAGAAAGTTGAGTGGAAGGAAAAAGGTCCCCAAGCAACAGGGATAATCGCAGCTATTGCAAGATTGTGATGCGAAACACATATAAGTTTAGATGACTCGAATCTTGGACTGCAGCTGGATCCACACAGAACTGTTCAGGAGCAGTACTCCAGCTGACCCAATGAGCAACGTTCAAATGGTCCAAAGTTTGCTTAAAATTTAGTATTTCACTTGAAAATGAAGCTGGCACAGAATCCAAACTGTTTAGGTTTGGTATGAGGCGTTCACAGTCTGATCTGGGGCACCATGTTAACTGCTGGTGTTGGTCTAATGTCATTTCTCAGGTCCAAGGTCAGAACCACCATCTAGGAAGTTCTAGAGCACCTCATGCTTCCTTCTGTTGACGAGCTTTACAGAGATGCTGACTTTCTTTTCCAGCAGGACATCGCTCCTGCTTTAATGACCAAAGTATCGTGGTGGTTGAAAACTGGCCCAACCTATACCCCACAGAAAATCAGAATACGATCTAGACTAGAGGAAGATAAGAGACCACACGGGCTGAAGACTATTTAACCCACCTGGGCTTCCTTAACACCTCAGCGGTGCCCTGATGGAGGAATTCATGCCAAAGGGCGCCTTGCCAAGCACTGAGGGCCGGTAGTGTATGGGGATACTTTTCAGCACGCACACATTTCAGTTCCATTTTTTTTTTTTTGGTCTGATTGAATCAGTTTGTTTTGAGAACCTTTGGGTTTTCATTATCTGTATACCATAATCATCAAAATTAAAACATTAAATGAACAGCAATGAAAATGGTCAGTGGCCACTTTATTGGGTACACCTGCTTTTAACACAAATGGTGACTCCTGTAATGATATGAAGGAAACTCCAGACATTTAGACATCTAGTCTAGTGAAGACAACGTGCTGATGCTCCATCCGAGTCAATGCAAGGGGAAGAGAGGGCGTTTTAGGTTACTTTGAGCATAATTTTTAATAAAGAGTAGATTTACACATACAGTCATCGGCCTGTTATACAATGGTCCAAAAAGTCAACTTCTACAGGTAACAGTGCATGAAAATACCTTATGGGTGTTTCAGTAGGAATGAGCAGACATTAGTAGCTCAAATAATTTGTTATAACCAAAGAATGTGAAATACTATTTCTGAACATGAAACATACTGAAGCCAACAGAAGACCACACCGGGGTCCCCGCCTGTCAGGACAGAAAACTGAAGCAACATCCCACAGACCCACCGAGGTCAGACAGTAACCGAGTAGAAAAACATTCCCTGGTCTGTGGAGATCTGGGAGATCATTTCTCTTTGCTCCTAGTACCAGGTGAGCACCACAGTCTACCTGACCGTCCCTGAACATCTACAGTAGACCCATCTGGGGAGTGGTGGCCTAATTGTTAGAGCATTGTACTTGCATCCTGGAGCTTCTTGGTTTGAACCCCACAGACTGCCTCTCTGGGTCCCTGAGCAAGACCCTTAGCCCCAGAATGCTCCCTGGGTGCTGACAGTGGCAGCCCACCACTCCCTAATGGATGGGTTAAATACAGAGGACACGTTTCATTGGAATGTGTGTCGCAATGATAAATAAAGATGATTGTAATTATCTTCTGATGGTGACTTACACCAAACATCTCAAACCGGTTTCTGGAACATGACAAGCTGTTCCCTGTACTCCAGTTTCTCCACAGTCAACAGATCTTGATCCAATTCAGTATTTTTGGGTAGGTATACCCAAAGAAGAGACAAGTAAGTGTAATTCACTCTGTGTGCAATGAATGTATATATACGAGTTAAACTTTTTTAACTAAACCACTGAAACAGATTAACTCTTCTATGATATTCTAGTATAATGAGATGTACCTTGATACCGGTTACCGTCCCATGTTTAGTTCGTAGAATAAGTATATGGTCTGATATTAAAATGACTCAACAGACAGCTTTAGAATTAAAATCAAGTATACAGGTTATTTTAAATATAAACGAAATGTTTCCACTGTGAAACTGATTGTCCGTTTTAAGGAAGCAGGAAGGTCGGATGTCCTATTTAGGAATCCTTCGTATGGGAGATCTTCTTCCATAGCAAAGTCTTAAGATTGTTCAGAATGAGGGAGTGCTCAATCTCCATCTGCTCCGCTGAGCCTTTCAGGGCAATGCAAGCATAGAGCTGCTTCTCCAGCTCATCGCTCAGGTCGGACGGTGCTCCTCTCAGAATGTAATTCTTGAGGGTGTCGCAGGCTTTTGCCAAGTTGGGCCGGGTGACCTCAGGCGTGCAGCGATGCTTGGTGAGGTCGCAGCTGGTGAGGCAGTCGGTCCCATACAGACAATCCTCGTCTACGTCGCAGCGCTGCTGTCTAATCCGTTCCTGAAAGGTGGCTTCAGGAACGATGTAGCGGGCGTCCATGACCTTAAAGTCATGCCGCTCGTTGTAGCCGAAGGTGGTAGTCCTCACGTCACACATGAGGAAGCTGCCGTAAGTGCCGTGGAAAATGTCTTCGACCAGCTCCAGCAGGCCGATGGAGATCTTGGCCTTGTGTGGCCAGGAGGGGGTGAACCACTGCTCCATGCTGCGCCGCAGACCGGCAGGAATCCACAGCTCGATGATCCACGGCAGGCTGATGCCGTACAGGGGAGAGTACGGCACCTTCTCCATCATGTACAGGTCTCCACAGAAGCCGAGCAGCTTAGGCGTGTGATCTCGGTCCTGCAAGACCAGCGCCAACAGGAACTCGTTGAGCTGCAGCAAGGCCCACGTGGAGCGAGCCTCTGGCAGTGAGATGTGGCCGTCTTTATTGGAATCCGTAAAGGACAACACCTGGGTTGCCAGGTCCGCAAGATTCGCTTGATCCCCCACTTTAGCCTGCGGAGAAATAAATAAGCTTTAGAACGTTCCAGGGCTTTGAACCTAGCGCGTAACAAAGCTTGCCTGACCTTCAGGTGGCTGATGATCATCTCTCTGAACTTCTCCACCGAGGTTCCCTTGGTGGGCTTGTTGAAAGCAGCTGGAGCAGCCTCCTTTCTTGGTTCCACCTCGCCTCCAAGATCATAGTGGGGGGCCTCCTCCATCTGGCACTTAATGACTCCCTGTAGATCTCCCCAGTTTCCTGAGTAAACCTGAAACAAAGAAGATGCTTGGGAGAAGTTGGATTTACAATAAGCAGACAGGAGAAAAGGTTTGGATTTTCCACTCTAACCTGGCTGTTCGGTTTGGCAGTGAAGCACTTTCCCAGATAAAGCGTTTCCTTCTCACACAGGCTAATGCAGGCTGTGCCATCGATGACTCCTTTCCTGTATTTGTCACACTGGTAAACAATGCAAATAAAGCCACATCTCAACACACATATCCCTTTGATTGATGACATTGGCACGTAGAGGGAAGGAAAGTACTCACGATGGAATTTTTGCAGTCCTGCCCTCGACACAGCTCTGTGTAGGAGGAGTACTCCACATACACTATCCAGCTTCCCACGAACACCGCCAGCCAGGAGAAAAACAGGTACTTCATGTGCAGGTAGGAGAATCTGGCCTGTTGGGTACATGTTACTAAGATTTAGCTTGTACTGATCATCTGCTTTAATATCTATGTAGTTAAGTGGACTACATTCACCTAACATTGTTCCATTCATACTGACCACTAAGTGTTTTACACTAGAGCCACTTGGCAAAACAGGAGAAAAGGAATCACCGTATGTCTCAATCACACACAAATTCATACAATGACTGACAACTTTGGGCACATCAGCATGTGGTCGGAGGGAAACTGGAATCAAATCCTCAACTTCTGGATTGCAAGACAAGGGGTCCATCCGAATACCTCTGATAACATTTTCTAGCTCCTGTTCCTTAACCTTTCACAGGATCAACAGTAAGAATGCTATTATGGGAAGGAAAGGAGATTCAGACTGCTGTGCCGATTTTGGACAGCCTTTAACTCCGATGTCATTATGTGACGGAAACACACTTGGATGATTTGAGTCAAATCCGGGCCTGCGGCCTTCCGAAAATGAACTACAATTCTCCGGACATTTTTGTTAATTTCCATGAGCTGGGCTGTGCTCATACGTCATGTCACACAAAGAATTGTGGGATACCTTATGGCTCCTTAGTGCCGGTAAGGGATGTCGCAGGGTTCCTAGGCTAAACTAGCCCCATGAGGAAGCTTACAGTTTCCTTTTCCTACCTCCTTCCTTACTGACTGCAGTATTCGAACAGCACTTCCCCTTTGGCTAAAGAGTCCTTACTCAATAAAGGTATTTGGATGGACCCAAGTACACAATCACATCGGTTAATCGCAGTGTACTCAATGTCTAGAGCAGGATCCTCTACATATGTAGGCTAATTTGCTCATATTTCAATGCATGAAATTAGTAGTAAAGACAAGAGTAGGTGAGAAAGATTATTGATTTTTTAACTCAGAATTGTCCAGGGCTTTCGTAGCCATATTAACCTTACAGGCGGCGCTCTCTCCAAATTTACGGGACACGGATATCAGCAATACAAAAATGTATTCAGCATGCAATTGACACTTATATGTTTTCTAACTTTTTTTAATTGCTCATGCTGCTCACGAGGCAATGCTGCCCTGGGCAGAGAGCCCCATTGCCAATATAAAAAAAACACCACATAGTGTGTTCTTGAGGTTTAAATAAATAGGACGTCATTTTCAAAAACTGTCTCTCAACAGCTCTTTAAAAGACAAGGAGTATAAGCCTGGATGAACAATGACAAAATAGTTTACTTTGTCAATCATCAAGCTCTGTAATAAAAGCTAAGACACCCCCTGGTTGCTTCCATACAAAAAAGGAATTCATGTAGCAGGAATGTGCTGTTAATAATACCCACTGGTTACCTGATCATTATCAAGTGTTATTTCCTTTATAGAAGTGCGTTTTAGCAGCTTTCTTGGGGGGAGCAGACAGGGTTTGTGATAATGCAATGCCAAAGACATCAGCAAAGACCTTGGAGGAGGAGCAGCTGCTGTTGTGTGTCAGCCTGGAAATAGTTCCACTGACTTTTCCAAACAATTCAGAGATCACCATCTTATTCTAGACAAAAATTTATTTTTTTAATCGGAAAACATTTCAGACAGTCGCTGATTTCCAAGGAGTGGGACGTCAAAGCGACCCCCCCCCCCTAAAATCAGAGCGTGGATTTGAGAAAACAGACTGAACTATCAGAGGGTTTTCTCTGGTGGATGACAGCTGATGATTCTGACTTCTGCAGCCTCAGGGCCTGGACACCTTGCAGTCACTGAGACAACGCTGGTCTCCTCTGCAGTCAGATGTGAGGCCATCTGTTTGACAGCTAATGCTTGGGCTAAACTGGGTCATCGACAGGCCGGTGATCCCAAACGCATCCACAAATCTACAACAGATGTCCCTGAAAGGCGGTTCTGAAAACACGTGAATCCTGTTGATTCTCAATCTTAGCGTAGCTTTAGTCTAGTTGTTCATCTGAGGTGGTTGTTACCTAACTTTAACTAAAAGAACCTTCTAAATATATCCTTATATGCTGAAAAAAAACAAAAAAAAAACACTAGGAATTTCTTAAGGATGTACTTACTTTTTAGCAGTACAGTTGTTGCTGTAGCTTTAAGCAGGTGTGTACGTTCCCTTTAAGGGATTAAAGCTCCCTGCTGCCTGGTCTTTTGTATTTCTGCTATTGAATAAAGAAGCAGTGACCTTTTTTCCACACACTCCATGATGGGTAGACACAGGGCATTGTTTGCTCATGTGCACAACTCATGACCGGGGCACAGAGTTCCACATCTGCAGCAGTGTGTCCTGCTGAAGACGAAGGCCTGTCAGTATGTGTCTGTGATGTCTTCTGCCCGTTTGCGCGATCTCTGCACGGGCTCAAATCTCACTAAATGAATTTAGTTTCTTCTGGGTTGGAGTTTACAGACGCCCCACATAAACTGGAGGAGGCGGCTCAGAAACACTGTTATAAATGTGATGGGACACTTTGATTTCCCCCGTCATAATACTGGCTGCAAAGAACCCATACTCAGAGATCAAGCTCAGTGTGTGTCCTTGATCTGTGTAGTTACTTAGAAAAAGAACATTACTGTTTTCTTTTTCAGCCACTTGGTGGCAGTAGAAAAAACCTCCAGAGACAGATCTTATAATATCTGGTTATACACGTAACACCAGTGAAATATTTCATATGCATTTATCATAGGCATGAATTTTAATATTCTTTTTAGGTTTTATTTATCTAGTATAAATGTTATTTTTCCAGGGTGGAATGGTTATGCAACATAGCCCATCAGTAGTAACGATAATAAAAAAGATCTGGGTGAACAATTGGAGTCAAAATCAGGTTTATTTACCAGGTTTGTGCGCATCGACATCAGGGATTTACCTTCAGCTACACTTTACTCTCAACAAGGACATTATAAACAGAAATATATAAGAAGGCTCATAAAAGAAATGTTTTTTTTTGTCCGTCCGTCCGTCCGTTGTCTTCCGCTTATCCGGGGTCGGGTCGCGGGGGTAGCAGCTTCAGTAGGGAGGCCCAGACGTCCCTCTCCCCAGCCACTTGGGCCAGCTCCTCAGGAGGAATCCCAAGGCGTTCCCAGGCCAGCCGGGAGACATAGTCCCTCCAGCGTGTCCTGGGTCTTCCCCTGGGTCTCCTCCCGGTGGGACGTGCCCGGAACACCTCTCCAGGGAGGCGTCCAGGAGGCATCCTGACCAGATGCCCGAGCCACCTCAACTGGCTCCTCTCGACGTGGAGGAGCAGCGGCTCTACTCTGAGTCCTCCCCGGATGACTGAGCTCCTCACCCTATCTCTAAGGGAGAGCCCAGACACACTACGGAGAAAACTCATTTCAGCCGCTTGTATCCGGGATCTCGTTCTTTCGGTCACGACCCAAAGCTCGTGACCATAGATGAGGGTAGGAACGTAGATCGACCGGTAAATCGAGAGCTTCGCCTTTTGGCTCAGCTCTCTCTTCACCACAACGGATCGGTACAGCGCCCGCTTCACAGCAGACGCTGCACCAATCCGCCTGTCGATCTCCCGCTCCATCTTCCCCTCATTCGTGAACAAGACCCCAAGATACTTGAACTCAAGTATCTTGGGGTTTTTTTTTGTACATATGGAAATATCCTGTAGCGTTAGAATTTGCTTTGAATTTTCTCATTACAACATTATAAGTACAGAGTGAAAAACAAACATAACTAATATAATATAATATATGGTTACAGAGGAACAACATGCTTTTTGAAGCTGTCAGAAAGTTTGTGGCACAACTCCCAACTTCTTTATTTGCTTCTTGGCCTAGACCTGGATTTTAAGCACTGGTAGAAACCCGTCCATAACAATTTTTATTATCCAATTATTTGGACAATAGGGCTGTATGGTGAAGCAGCACAGTTGCCTTGGAGCAACAAGGTCCAGGGTCTGAATCCTAACCTGGGATCTTTCTGCATGTTCTCCTCACACATGTGTGGATTCTTCCTGGGTACTCTGGCTTCCTCCCACAGTGAATGTGTGTGAATGCTTGTCCGCCCTCGCATAGGGCAGACATTGCATTGTCTATACAGCAACCCTTGCATAGACAATGCGAGGGTTGCTGGGGTCGGCCAGCTGGGGTTTATGGTCAGCCTGGACCAGTTTATGGTCCAAGCTGACCATAAACTGGTGATGCTGAAACATCAGTGGCACTGTCCAGTGTCAATCACTGACTAAACGGCTGCATATGAAGAAAGAAAACCATGTTTAAAAAATCAACACATTCAAGCTCTACAGAAACTAAGGCCAGGTGATAATTCAATAACAATATGTATCAATTGATAGACATGTGGTTCAATAGGGAACAAAAGGTTGAATAGAAGAACAGTTTTCTTTCTTTTGCATTCTAGTCTATCACGTGTAACGTCCAGCCCTAAGCCCAAGGGAATGGAAATGGTATGGTGAGACCAGACAGAGTGCTTTGGCCACAATGAAGAAGTGGCAGAAGCAGCAAGATGGTTTGAAACGTACATAAACTGAGACAAAGTCACTAGTGTACAGGACAGGGTTTTTTTTGGAATGGATACAGGAGGCTCACATTAGGTTTATAGATCGGCCTCAACATCAACCCGTGTGGAAGAAATGTTCGCTCTGCTTCAAAGCAAAGCCAGTCCCAGGAAATCAAACAGTTCTGGAAAGAGTGGAGAAGTATCCAATCAGAATTAAGAAAGAAATCTGTTGATGGGCAGCAAAAGCATGTGGGTTCTCTGCGACTCCCTGAGAGATGTTTCTCTAAATATCAGTGAGAGTGGACGTAGATATTAGTCCCTGTAAGAAATTCTTGTTTGTGAAAACTGTTCATTCCACCAACCTGTAAAAGAACCGTCTTTATAAGAGCTATATTTTATGGCGTTTACACACCTAATAAGATCATGTAAGCTTCTTACTAGCACTGTAAGAGCAGTTTCCTCCCTCCCATTCCTTTATCAGATACACAGCAATGCAAGAACTTGGAAAGAGTTCTGACCCACGTTTACTTCTGTGGAAAATGTCTAAACGTACAGAGAGTTGCTGCTTCATTCCAGGTACCAGTTCTCCTGTAAATAGGGCAGCGCTGTGGAACGGAGGAGAACAAAAGTGGAATTAAACCAGAACTGTGACAACAAGTTGTGTCTACCAAATCCCTGAGCTCTGGTTCTCTACAGGTGTCGCAGAGGAAGGGATTCATTTGACAATAAAAACTGTCAGATAGTAGATGAAAACCACCTTTGTGTCTAAACAGCTGAATATTGAAAGCAAAAACCCACCGACCTGAACTGAGACGCCACCAATACCCAGGCCCAAGTTCTGTGCTACACATCATTAGAACTGACCAATGAGGTGATACACAGATGAGACTGACTGATTAGTCATACAATATGATTTTAAGAACACGGCAGGAGAAAAACAACTAGTTTACAGCGCCCGGCATAAGAATTAATTCGCCCTTAACTCTTTCACCATTTGTTCCCGGTACCACTGAAAACCTCAATGTGCGTTATATGATAGTAATTGTGAAGTAGACAGTAGACAGCCTACGCTTGGGGATACTGCGATTGCACAACTTTTGGCGCGCATCCTCGCGCCCTGTTCAATGCAGCAAGTATAAACCTAGCTTAAAGATGCACAGCTGTAGGTGGCTCTAGAAGCTAATAACGCAATAAGAGTGCACACCACACATTTTGGGAATTTTAGAATAAAAAAAAAAAAAGCATAACATTTTTATTCTACCGCACAATTATGCCCTACTGCAGTGTATCAACACGGTCCTCAACCTGCAGTACATGCATCACTGGTGGTCCTTGGGCTCAGTGGTGCCATCAGGAATTTTGGGCCCCATGAAAAAAAATCCAAATCATCCCAAAAACTCAAATGTACTGTATATATAAAAATCCTCTGTTTTGGGGCCCCTGTCGGTTAGATGTGAGCAAACTGACTGTGATGCAGAAGTACTTGGCACTGCCAGACAAAGAGATAGAATGTTTAAGCACACTGATGTCAGAAGACATCAGAACAGACAGCACTGAACCACGAACATGCGCTGGTGGCTTATGATGCTGCATTCTGCCTACCTACGAATTTCTACCTTCGGTCTGGATTGACATCCAACCAAGCCTAACCTTGTTGTAGTTCCAAGTTCGAAAACCTGTGGGATTTGCTGATTAACATGCTCAGTGACCAGCCTAACTGCTAAAAAAAGCTAATAAGGGTCTATTTTCCTGTAGTCACCGGGGCAGCGTGTTGTCTAAAGGAGGCTGCGTTGAAATTACTCTGGGAAAGACTGAATGAGATAAAAAGCTTCTGACATGCCAAATACCGCTAGCACTGTTAAGACTGTCTGTTAGTATACTGCTACATGGTAAACTTAGTGTTTAAAGTGAAGGCATTGGCGTTTGTGGCTGTACGCTGACACTATAATGTGAAAAGGTTTAAGGGACTTCATATTAGAAGTCCAAGTTGTAAAAAGGCTGTGAGAGCATAATTTTGGTTATTTGGATCATTAGAGAGGCCTGTAAGAGGAAAAGAGCTGAATCAATGTGTACACCTTTGTTAGTACTCGGCGGATGATTAATAATTTACTGTGAGTTCTGTTTACATATGGGACACTGGAAGTGATTCCGGCGTCATTATCTCATCTTTTGGTTCTCTTTCTAATTCTGTTGTGGCCGATCCACAGTGGCATTTCTCCAAATGGAGAACATTAGAGGAAAACAACACTTTTTCACAGCCCTGACTTCCTGCCCGTTGACAAGTTCTGCACTCAGTGAATGACAGTGATGGATCTCCCCAGTCCATCCTCCGCAGCTTTCACTCCCCATTTATTTTCTGTCACCTCGTATGTCTCTTTATTCTGCTCTCCTTTCTTCATTACTCCTTTCTTTATTTCTTACTTTATTACCACGTTCCTTTCTCCTGTTGTCCCTTCTGACGGTTTAGACTGTTTAACAGTAAAAAGCAAATTTGGTCATTTTCAACACAGAAACAAAGATTAAATTATACTGTCATATGAGTCGCTTTCCAAATGGAACCTGCATCCATTTTCTGCTGTTAACATTGCAGATAATGAAGAAATCCGCTTTCAAGCTGTCTCTGTAAGTCACTCGCTGATCTAATTTCTCTCTGTGAAGTGGCCTCTAATCACAAATTCTCTTCTGTGATCATCCAGTTTTAAGGAAAAGGCCTGGTGTGGTCATTGTGCTGAAACCTCTGAGCATTTTCAGTTGGATTTACTCTGGGGCTGGACTTTTAATGGACCTAAAGCATTCTTTTGTAATTCTGGTTGTATGTTAAGGGTTGTTTTCCTGTCTCAAATGTTTTGTAGCCTCAAACTGTTTTATTATTCCAGGAGTTTTCCTCTATTTAGATTCTTCTGTCTTCCCATAAATTCTGACCAGCTTCCCTGTTTATGCTGCAGAATTGCATCCACACAGTAAGATGCTGCCACCGCCATGTTTCCTCATGGGAACGGTGTGTTATGTTTTGCTTTTAATCCAAAGTTACATTTCCGGTCATATTGGAAGATCTTTGTTCTACATGTTTGCTGTGTACCTACATGGCTCACTGCAAACAGAAAATATGAATTCTTCTGGTTTTCTTCCTGCTGGTCTACAAAGGCCAGATTTGTGGAATCTAAAACTTAACAAAATGTAAAAATTTTGAGATCTATGAATACTTTTGGGAGTACATTTTTATAAAGTGTACAGGGCAACTTTGTACCTATAGGAAAAACAAAGAAAGGGACACTTAGACCCAAGAACAGAAACAAAGTAACCAAAAAAAGCTTCAGTAAAGCTAATTAAAGTAAACCACTTGTCCCAGTGTGGTCATCTCACACGGGTTAATTCACATTCTGCACTTTCCTCAAAGCCAGTGCTGAAGCTGTTTTATTTTCCAACATTGAAAACGCCGAACCTTTTCCCCGTCCGTACCTGAACTGCAGCTATGAATTACTTCTATAAATAGACGCAGACCTTTCTTGCACACTAACGACACTCAACAAGCGAAAAGCAGTGTGCACCCTGGACACATCGCCTGTCCATCACATGGCCAACATAGAGACAGACAAGGTAAAAAAGAAAACATGACCGTACACAATAACTAAGGCCAGTTTAAACTAAAACTTTAAACTACCTAACATTCATGTTTTTGGACAGTAGGGGGAAACAAGAGAGCTTATAAAAAAAAAAGAAACACCCATGCAGGAGTTCAAACGATCTTCTCACAGAAAGGCCCAAGCTGAGAACTGAACTAACAGACCTCTAACCAAGGTGAAGACATTAATGACTGAACACTGTGGAGACTACAAATAGATCTGAAATTGGATATACATGACTTAACCTGTATAAAACAATTTGTAATGGACAAAGTTGCACTTTTTGAACTTTTAATTTCTTTTATGAATCCCAAGGCGTTCCCAGGCCAGCCGGGAGACATAGTCCCTCCAGCGTGTCCTGGGTCTTCCCCTGGGCCTCCTCCTGGTGGGACGTGCCCGGAACACCTCACCAGGGAGGCGTCCAGGAGGCATCCTGACCAGATGCCCGAGCCACCTCAACTGGCTCCTCTCGACGTGGAGGAGCAGTGGCTCTACTCTGAGTCCTCCCCGGATGACTGAGCTCCTCACCCTATCTCTAAGGGAGAGCCCAGACACACTACGGAGAAAACTCATTTCAGCCGCTTGTATCCGGGATCTCGTTCTTTCGGTCACGACCCAAAGCTCGTGACCATAGATGAGGGTAGGAACGTAGATCGACCGGTAAATCGAGAGCTTGGCCTTTTGGCTCAGCTCTCTCTTCACCACAACGGATCGGTGCAGCGCCCGCGTCACAGCAGACGCCGCACCAATCCGCCTGTCGATCTCCCGCTCCATCTTCCCCTCATTCGTGAACAAGGGGATTCTCCACTAGGGGCAGCACATCCTCCCCAACCCAGAGAAGGCACTCTACCCTTTTCCGGTTAATTAAGCTAAACTGAATTGAATCAAATTAAGTCTGCATGGTTGAACAGCTGGTTACATCATTGACCTGGGCAAGATGGTGCTGGGTTCAAAAGGGTCTTTCTGTGTTTTCTTTGTGTCATCTGGTTTCCTCCCACAGTTCAGAGACCTGCATGTTTGGTTAACTGGTTTAGATAACTTAGTTAACTAAATTGTCCCTAAGCAGGGGTGTGGGCCTGGACGTTTGTCTCGCCTGTCTATGATGCCCTGACAGCCTGTCCAGGGTGTGACCTGCCTCTCACTCGTTGATCAGGGACCAGGCCCAGTGACCCTGCAAGGATTAAGCAGATATAGAAAGTCAATGGATGAAATGAACAATACTTGATCAGCAAGCAAAGGAAATCACAGTTCACTTAGTATCCATCTATTCTAACTCTATTTTTCATCATTATTTTTCTGTTGAAGCAGTTCTCCAAGCGTAGGAAAGTCAAAGGAGCAATAGGAAAGCCTGAAAATCGCCATCGCTTCTCACAAAGGCCTTGTGATGTTACATTTTGCATCCTGGCAAGTTTCTGAAATCTTTTAGATCTTTTTTGATTGAAACTTACAGCAAAGATTTGTGTATCTGAAGTTACAACATTTCCAAAATTGCTCAGACTGTGCTAAAAAGGACAGCGTGTCAAGGCTGCTTTCGTCTCGTCACTTTGCCTGCCTGCCTGCGTAGCCTGAAAGTCCAGCTGAGAGCATCTGGGGTAAAGCTGCAAAGGATTTGAGACTGTGGCAGAGATTCATTTCCAGCAGAACAACGGCTCTAAACCTAGAGATCAAGCTATCAATGAAATGATTTCAATCGAAGCATCATCCTGTCAGGGGTGAGGAGAATGTCTCTTGATAACGAGTTAGCTAAGGTGTCACTTAACGGTCAACCATTCACCACCAACGTGTATTTTGGTGCGTGCTTGGTGTTGGACACCAATGGGACTTCTGGAAGGAAGAGACATCTTTCCACTCCACACGTCATTCAGAGGTCAAGATTCCACCTAAACACATTTAGCACTTAGGAAGAAAGCCTGATCAGGAGGCCCCATGAGACCGGTTCAGGAGAATCCATCTTTGTTGTCCCCCCCCCCAACCCCCAACCTAATTGCTATTCCAGTAACTCCTGGAGGAGAAAGAAAACTAAATCCGTATATTTAATAAACAGTACCTTTACATGTTGAATCCATCACTGACTTCTGGTGACTTTCTAATAATCTTCAGCTGATGTGTGATTACCTCTGAATTGATAATAAATTATATACATGCAACATAAATTAAACTCATAAGAGATTGACTTTAACAATAAACTGCAAATTCAGTCGTTTATTGTGGCCGGTGCTCACACAAACATGAATAACGTATGACCTGATTTAAATAAATATCAAATCCAGCGTTGGTTCTCTTGTTTCCGAAGCATTAATTAACCACCAGTGGATTCCTGCTATTTCTATTGATCGGCTCACTTAAAAATCTGACCATGACCACCCGCTGCAAGTTTAACTGCAGCGGCCACAGGAGTGAGTGCTGCCCGTATCTCATTGCCTCTTTTCTTTCCGTAGGTGGAACACATCCACAGCTATGATGGAAACATCCCTCTGTGGGGGAAACCAATCCACCGCCTGGCCTTTTCTAATTGATACTTTGTGGCTTTCATTTCAGCTCTCTCTGATGCGTTTCCATCCCTGGCATTCTGTATTGACCCTTTGCGAGAGAAGGGACTTACACAAACACGGCTAATGAGGCAATATTGATTGTGGCTTCTGTGACAGCTATTAATTAGAGACTGACTGTGGCCATATGCTGAGATGGGTAGGTAGGGGGGGGAAAGCTGGCTGTCTTTATCTGGATGATCTCCTGCCTCCACACCAACGCACAGCGCCCTGTTGGAGAGCGTTTTTATTCAGCCCGTACCAGCCCTGAAGCTTCAGAGCAACTGCATACAAAGAATCGAGGACGTGCTGTACCGATCTAAAGCCCTACCTGATGTTGAACTACCGAGGCAGAAAGGAGATTAAAGCTGATCACGACGAGCACATTACTGTTAACGCTTGTTTTTTCTTTTTTTTTTGTTTCAGCAAACCCACCATTCATCCATTATGTATGATTATAAAGCTTTCCCTCAGAGGTTGCTGTTTAATGGGCAGCTGTGCAGACGAGAGGAGGCTCCGAAACAAAAGATGGAGAGGGCTGAGGGGAAAGCGTTTCGTCAAATTTTACTGACAGATTAGGCAGCCGTTGTAAATTATGCAGATGAAGCGCGAGCCAGGTGAAACGTCTGGAAAAAGGACTGGCTTTTCTTCTCCTCCCTTCAGACTCTGATGGGAAAACAACCACAATACTGACTCTCAATATGCTCTGACAACATACATATAAGCCTGATATGATATGTAACATGCAGCTTAAGCGAAAATTCAGACTGAAGAAACTCTATCGCCTACCTCCATCAATCAGGGACTCATCCGCCTCCGACACAAGCCAATCAGCTTTGAACTGCTCCTCCTAGAAGCCAATCAGCATCATGGGTTCATCTTAAAAAGAACTCCACATCCTTGTCTCGGCCTTCTCCTCAGCGAGCAAGCGGTGGCTGCGCCGTGTCTGGTTTGGACTCTGTTGACCGGCTTCAACCCACCTCCATCCCCTTCCCCACCATCGTAGCAAGCTTCGCCTGGCTTTCCTACGGTCCTCCTTCAACCTCGTCCCTATCAGAGTGTAATTCCTCCTGGACTCTTATGGAATACCCAGTCACTCCTTAAAACGGTCCGGCAGAAGACCGCCATGCTGAGCCTGGTTCTGCCAGAGGTTTCTTCCCAAGGGGGAGTTTTTTTCTCTCCACAGTCGCTTCATGCTTGCTCATCATGGACAGTTCATGCAAACCTGTGTTTATCCAAGTTGGACATCTAGCTCAAACAGTTCAGCACATGGACTGAACAAACTTTATTTATCTCCACTCCACCACCAGTTTCAGACCTGGGGGGAAATATCCCTATTCTCATACGCCTGCTAATGCATATTGAAGTATAATTCAGTGTGAATTTTTCCTGCCGATGTCTGAGCGCCAAACTCTTGAAATATTGTATCCAATAAAATTCTTCTAATTGCCTTTTCTTTCTGTGTGAGTTTTTCAGATTGAAATGGAATCAGTACTGAAGCACACCTTCAGGTACTGTTTGTGTGTGTGTGGTCTCTCATATAGGAGATTCCTGGAGTTGCTTAACTGAGAAATTCTGGACTAATGGGCAGAATCCATGAAAAAAGGCGGTTCATGGAGCTTATTTAGCAAATTCTGAATGAGGCTAAGGTTGTAAATCAGCAAATTGAGAGGTACAATGAAAGACTCTGGTAAACCAGTAAGGAATTACTCCGTTTTAGAGAATAAAAATGAGTTCTTTGCTGGTTTAACAGTATGAGGATCACAAGACACTACACCCACACGCTGTCAGTGAATTTATTGGCAATTTATGTGACAGACCAACACAGGGTAGTGCATAATCGTGAAGTAGAAGAAAAAGGATACATGCTTTTCTCTCTGAGTCAATAAAGTTCTTAAAAGCACCTTTCACTCCAGCTGCCAGTCTTTAGGGGTGAGTCTCTACCAGCTTTACATATCGACAGACTGAATCGTTTGCCCATTCGTCTTTGCAGAAATAGCTCAGACTGGATGGAAAATGCCTGTTAACGTCAACTCTCAAGTCTGGCCTCTGATCCTCTGAGTCAGGCCAGGTGTTTGACTACAGTCATGGCCTATAGGCCATTCCAACACACAGATATGCTTTGATCTAAACACTTCGGTTGTAGACAATCCTCCAACCCAGTCTCTTTTGCAGCCTCTAACAAACGTTCCTCTAGAGTCGATCTGTATTTAGCTCCAGCTGTCTTCCCATCAACTCTGACCAACTTTGCTGTCCCTGCTGAAAAAGAAGCATCCCCACAGCATGATGCAGCCACCACCTTGTTTCACCATGAGAGCGGTGTGTTCAGGGTAAGATACAGTGTTCGTTTTCTTACCCGGACACCTGCTTCAGGTGGTCCGCCCTGTCTTTGTAGGTCTGCACTTGTGCCATGCTCTTTTCATTTCCCGATGATGGATTGAGCAAAGCTCTTTGAGATGTTCAAAGCTTGGGATACTCTCTTAGAGCCTGACCCAGCTTTAAGCCTGCAACCAGCCTGCCATGTCCCTTGATCTTCATGATGGTGCCTTTTCGTTAATGTTCTCTATCAAGCCTTTGAGGCCTTCACAGAACCGCTGGATTATTGCTGAAGGTAAGTTCTGCACAGGTGGACTCAGGTTACTGATTAATGGATGACCTCTGAAGCCCATTGGATGCACTGGATATTATTTAGGGGTCTCAGAATAAAGAGGGCTGAATACTGCCACTATCCTGGAAGCTGTGCTTGACACATCTCTTTATTGTGACAGAGGGACTAAACAGCATGTTCTTAAAAACTTTATTTAACAACACAATTTAAATCCTAATGGTAAATATAAAGATGGAACAGTAACCAAATGTTCCTTCTCTCTAGCAGTCAGTTTTTGTATTTTTAGTGGAAATAGTTCCCCTCAGAGAGTCCCTGAACGACACCTCTTAAGCTGTCACTGGAAGGCTGTGGTGGCCTAGAAAACGGAGCGAGGCTTGGAGCTGTCCCTTGAGAGCGCCGCTCTCCTCCCTCTTTTACTGCTCTTGACAGTTTTTGTCTCTAACATGCATGTGTGTGCAGACAGGAGGTGTGCGCCGGCTGAGATGAAACTGCCTGAATTAGGAAAAAACAGAGTGGCTTCAACTGAACGTCTTTAACCAGGGAGAAAAAAAAAGGAAATCAGTCACATTAGGTTGAATATGAATACTGGTATCATCCTTGGAGCTTTTCCCCTGGATTTAAATACTCCATTTGAGTTTGTTAACACCTCTGTACGTCATTGAGATGCTTTCCGAGCAGTTTAAGATTCATGCGTTGCATTCCTTCTAACTTCACGTGCATCGCTGGGGTTTTCTACGGATTTGTACAACAACCTTCACGGTTTGAATTTACAGCAATCTCCAGATAAGATTTACAAGCTATTGATACCACTGGTAAACATGTGTAAAAGCTGTCTAACACAGTAACATACTCTCACGGTGAGTAATAATAATAATACTTTTTAAAATTTGAGTTCATTTATTCAGTAGGGGAGAAAACATGTTAAGTGTTATCTTGTAACAAAAAGTTGACCAATTTTCGGTCCTCCAAAATATTTGCAGTTCATGTGTTTTGTTCAATCTGAGGTTGTTCTAAAATGCTTTAGAAATAAAGATGTATCTGATTTTAAGTTATACTTTACTTTTTTAGGTTGATCAGAGTTTTTAGAAAGAAATGATAAGTAATTCATGACTTTCTGTTTAACCCCTTGTGACTCCATTAAGGGACAACCATGATGGAAAATGGATGGATGGATGGACTTTCTGTTTATATTTGGGTTAAATATGAAGTGATACAGTTGAGGACCCACACCTAGTAAACAATATGTTAAAGAAGGTTAAAAAAAAATCCCCAGAGCTCGGTTTTAGAGAATAGCTGGAAACCACCTTTCACTGGTTTTGGGGGTATGTCTCTACCAGCTTTGCATTTCAACAGAGTCATGAGCCATGAATTTCATGACTTTATTCCCGCAAAAATGAGGTCGCTGGTCTGTGGCGCTGTTGTTTTGGTGGTCGCAGATAAGTTTGGGAATCCCTGCTCTATACGCCAACTCATTATTTGGGAGTGATGACCGGAAACAGCCTACTCTGTCATGCAATCACAAACTTAAACATGGGGTTTGCTAAACTCTAATTGGACTTTAGCTGGACAGCATGCTTGTTGAGCTTTTTGCAGCAAACCTTCCAGTTAGGTCTTGTGTGAAACAAAGGATAAATATGATGAAAATCGCTTGAGGCCCGAAGTACAATATGGTGGAAGATCTGTGATGCTGTAGGCCCACTTTTCTTCCAAAGACCCTGCACCTTTTCAGATTGAGTAGCATCATGATCGCTTGGAAATACCAGGAGATTTTAAACAAAAATCGGTTGAGCTTTACCAGTGAAGAAAATAGGGGTCATCCTCAGGATAATGATCCAAATCATAGTCCATGCTGATGACTTTACCAAGGAATTTGCCCCAAAATAGGTTTTGGTTTCATGAAAAGATGCTTTCCAAGCCGTTTTCTTTGGGGACTTAAAAAACACCTAAATGTACATTTAGGTATTTAAAAGGCTGTATGTCATAAACCCACCTCCAAGATAACCTTTGACCCCAGGCAGGTCAGACTTAACAAAAGCAACCTTTAAGCACATGGTTTATGACTGCATTGCTTTGGTGTATTTCGGTGACTACAGGTCAAATCAGCACATGGATATAATATATTTGGTCATTTTTTGCATGTATGTAGATGTGTATAAAAATGATGCTGTGACCTTGCAACTTCTTTGAAGGGATGAATGCAAAGATGGTTGCGATTATAAATAACAACAAATAAATAAATAAACTAAAAATAAATCATGTGAAGAAAGCCGAAAAAAACTGCAATTGGATCTATACCTAACTTCAGCAAAAAAAACTTGCTTGGGGTAAAGCAACGAAACTGACTCGCATCCTCTAAAATCCAGCCCTGCCAATAGAAAACCTTCGGAATGGGCTGGAGAGGAGCTTTAGATAGGAACCAGAGGAATGGCAAAAGATCCAGCTCTGTAGGCACCATCCTTGTGAAATGGTGTGAAATGGGGACGCATTAATAACGAAACGTGTGCCATAGATGATTTTGTTAAAAAACAACAACAATATGACATTGTTCCTTTAGTTAGCTGCTCAAATGAAGAGGTGTGATTTTCGAAGAAGAACAATTCAGTGTGAGATCAGGCTGCTGCACTAAACTATAGATCTATTGATCTTTAGCAGCCGTGGAAACAGACGTGTCCAAAGGACCGATGTCCTGCGCTGTGGCTCTAAAACTTTTGCTGCTACCAGAGCCTCGTCTGGATGTGTGATCTCCCAGCTGCACCATGGAGGTGGTTGCTATAGCGACCGGGCTCAGGGTGACGGCTGATGCCTGCCGAGCATCAAGTGACTTTATGAGTCACTGGGAGAAACCTTCAGATGCTCCTGCGGCTCTGCAGCCATTCAGAAACAGAAACGTGACGGCCAAACACGCCACGGAGGTGGCAGCGATCAGTCGCACCACCCCTGTTCCCGCGATGCGGCCGACTGAGCGCACACGTCGGCTCTTCCTGCGACGAGCCGAATTGGAAGGTAGTTTCCCCAGGGAGCTTACCTGGACGTGCAGAGGCTTTCTGAGGACCCCCCATGGAAACGGACCTTTGGCCATGGCGGAGGCAGAGCATCTCACATCTGCTGCGGACTCAATCAGTTCGGCACACACTCCACGTTTGCTTCAGACGGCATCATGTGGGCTAACCGTGACAAAAAAAAAAAAAAAAGAAAAACATCCAGAGATGAAGCATGATCGATCCTGGCGGCAGCGCCGTGGATGCGAGCTGGGACGCAGGGAGGAGACAGACTGAGCCGATGCTCCCTCATGTGGGGCCACGATCTCTGCTGGGGGGGCGTTTTGGACCAATTACAGAGCGAGTACAGCTACCTGTTAGAAAGCTGCTACAATTACCGACCTCTGCTTCTTCTCAAAACATTCATTTGAAATGTAGTCTCCTTCCAACAAAATAAACCCTGACTACATTTCAGATGTAATATTCTCAGTGGTGTAGTTTGTGCCAGATCTTGAGGGGGAGATCCATTCTGGACTTGTTGGCGCTGAGCAGGGGCGGCTCTTATGTGAATGGTGCCCTGGGTGAGTCCATTATTCGACCACCCCACACACAATTAAACACACACCCAAAAAAAGGCCGTGCGGACAAAAACAACAAAATACTATGAAACATATAGGACACTATAATCACCATAAAATATTGATTAGATATGTATTCAGAATTACAGACGGATAAAAAGGTGTGAATATATCTATACCTACCGGAGCGGTAAAATGCATTATACAGTCCTTTAGCTTGTCCGCACTGTTATTATCATTCATCACAATGGAAACCGGCAGTAGGTCTCCACCAGTGGCGGATGGCCCATAGGGGGCGCTCGGGCGCTGCCCTCCTTAGATGTGGAGGGGAAAAGTCAAAATATATATAGATTTTAAAAGTATTATTAATGTCAGTTTTTACTTAATAGTACGTGGCTACATGTAATAAGAATTCTTAAAACACTTCTACTAATTGACTGTCATTTAACAGTGCATTTCCACCAACAGAACGTAGCATTTCTCTTCTTCTACACTTGCGGGGCTGTCACTCAAGGAGCCCCACAAGTGTAGCGAAATAACCAATCGTATACTGTTGCTAGGATAAATGTATAAATATTTGGCCAATCAGCATCACCAAAATGAATGGCTTTGGGGCTCCTGGAATCTTTGCCCCTGCTACACAGTGATAGGTGTATAGACCAGTTCACGCGTGACGTCACAAGCTACATCCGCGCTACATCCGGGTCTGTACCCGGATGTAAAACAGTACTGTTTTCGCTTACCAACGTGACAAAACGGGTGAATTAGAGCTTACTTTTAGTTTATTTTTGGAATCTAAACAATGCCTTTGACTTGTTGTGCTCCCAGTTGCACACAGAGGCATTCCAAATCGTCAGATGTACGTTTTTCGTTTACCGAAGGACGAAGAAAGAAGAAAGAAATGGATAATTTCAATGAAAAGGATGCAGGCAGACACTCCCAATTGACTGTCGGAGCCATCTTACCACGACAGAATTTGCAGTCTACACTTCATCTCTGGTAAATACAACTTAATTTTGCACTATTCATTGTTCTACTTAAATAATTATATAAATAAAAAATTAGGATATATATTTAAGTCAAGACGTAAACATTTGTTTCACAATAATTTACTGTACGTACATGTACAATGTATGCAAACCCTCTGGCATGAGTCTGTGAAAAGGATTAATAAGACAAAAACACCAAAATAATCCTTTGTGAACAATGTTTTTTTTATTATTAAATGCTTATTGTGGAATCGTAGTAATTTTCCGACTTTTAATTTAAATGCATGTACTGGGTTAGGCAGGGAAATCTATTGGCCAGCCCCACCAAGATTTTTTTCACCAGCCGCCACTGGTCTCCACCTGCATTTGACACAAAGTTATGATCAGCGGTGGAGTATAATCAAACATTTTGCTTTTACTAATAGGAGACAGCAGTTAATTGCACAACGAGAATGATTCATCTAATGCCATCACTATATCTGGATGGCATTACATTGGCCTCTGGTAATAAAGTAAAACCCCTTGGTGTATTTTGTGACCAGAAAAGCTTTCCTTCATTCACCTCCACAATATTGCCAAAATTAGAAATATTCTGTCCAGGAGTGATGCTGAAAATCTAGTCCATGCGTTTGTTACTTCAAGGCTGGACTATTGTAATTGTTTACTATCACAAAGTCCACACAATGCATAAGCTCATCCATAACACTGTAGCAAGAGTTCATATTTCTCTTATTTTAGCTTCCCTTCATTGTCTTCCTGTTAAATCAAGAATAGAATTTAAAATTCTCCTTCTCACGTATGAAGCCCTTAATAATCAAGCCCCATCATATATCAGAGCTCTGATTACCCCGTATGTTCCTAACAGAGCACTTCGCTCTCAGACTGCAGGTCTGCTGGTGGTTCCTAGAGTCTCTAAAAGTAGAATGGGAGGCAGTTATGTAGTTATGCTGCGATAGGCTTAGGCTGCTGGAGGACATCAAGATCTATTTCTCTCACTCACTGAGTTTTCCTACTGTTCTCCAGTTTGCATTGTTTGTTGTTATTTCAACTTTTAACCTAATATTCTCTCTGTCTTTTTTCTATCTTCTTAGTAGTTACATTTGGCCTAGCCTACTGTTTAGCTGTGATACCATTATGGCGGGCAGATCATCTGCCTTTACCATATAACATAGAGAGGATTTCAGGATCAATGTGTATGTGCTTTTTGTGTCTCTGCTCTGACCTTCTCTAACCCCCAGTTGGTCGAGGCAGATGACCGTTCACACTGAGCCCGGTTCTGCTGGAAGTTTTCCTCTCAGTTAAAAGGGAGTTTTCCTCTCCACTGTCGCTTCATGCTTGCTCAATATGAGGGATTGCTGCAAAGCCATCAGCAATGCAGACGACTGTCCACTGTGGCTCTACACTCTTTCAGGAGGAGTGAATGCAGCTTGGAGAGACTTGATGCAACCTGCTGGGTTTCTCTAGATAGGAAACCTTTTGACTGATCTGTCTGAATTATTAGATTGAATTGATTTTGCAAAGTGCCTTGAGATGACATGTGTGTATTGGTGTTATATAAATAAAATAAAATAGAAAATTGGAATTGATACAGAACAACAGAGCTGGGTGTAGCACAGCTGCCTTGCTTTATTCCTCATAGAGACAGGAGGATTTAAAGATGTCTGCAGTCATTGTCAGGAAAACTGGATTTAACTAAGGAGTAATTTAGAGTGTAGAACGTTTAAAGAGTGCCATGGTGAAATGCTGTAATACTGAGTACCCTGAAGCTGTGAGTGGGTAGATGGAGAAAAATGTTTCAGTAAGACAATGAACAAACAGCAAGTTTCGTTGCAGAGAAAACACAGAATGACACAGGCTATAGCGTCTGGTTTGAAGCTCAGCTTTGATTAGGTTAAATCTAATGCTAAATTAAAAGACTCCCAACACTTGAGGTATGCCTCTGTCTCTAGAAAACATCTACAGCAACATTTCTTCTGCCAAATTTGATTCATTGGGGAAAAGGATTTCTGTATTACAGCCTATTGCCGCTCAGTATCTCATGTAATAAAATTTATGCTTGGATGTGAATGGGTAACACTAAAAGCACCCACATTAATTAAATGTTGTCTTACTCAGACCTACATTTCCGGTTTCTATCATCAAACTTGGAGCTCATCACCATTAAAACCTGTCGAAATACCAGTGAAAACATACAAAGGGCTGCTCAGCAATTATACAGGGAATAGACTGCTGTCCATCCAGTGAAGCCCTTTTCATTGATTATTGAGAAAGGTATGAAGAATTTTTGACATGTCATGAAAACATGAAATATTCATAAAAACAGACTGACAAAAAGAACCATACTGGTGCATGTATTGGACATGCAGCTAACCAATACATTTCATGTCCTTACTGTATAAACCAGAACAGTCTGGTACTACGGGCTTACTCAGCAGATATCACACCTCTCTTCACTGAATGACACGATTTGGGAACTTGTGTCAGCTCTTCCAGATGGTGAAGTCTCTTGGTATGTCCCCCTCAGAGATCTTTCTCATATCCCGTACAGTGGAGCGCATTTACTCTGCAGCGTCGCTGGAAATCTGCAGCCCAGCTTTAAAACTGCCTCACAGATGGTGTGATAGCATGGCTCTCAGTGTATTTTATGTAAATGTGATGACTAATGTTTTCTCCATGCGTCTGTAGAATAAAATATTATCAAGGACGGCCCACTCATATTTCAGGTTTCCGACTGAAGAGCATTTTGCAGATAAAGATAAACCTGTAATAAACAAAATGATGTAGAGCGCAGCCGGGTGAACAGACATGATAGCAGAAGCTAAACTATTTTCAGTAGCAGTGCCAAGTTATATTTGGAAATAAATGAAGTTGTTTGGCGTCGGCCATGTAGATTTAGTGCATCACGTGCAGCTTGTTTGTAGAGCAAATGAGGTCCATCTAGCTCCAGAGAAGAAAGTCTGCAGCAGAAGGCCATATGAACCAGATCCAGGCATGTGGTGTCAGGAACATTCCACAATGTGCTCAGTCACTGTTTTTCCCCCTAAATATATAATGAAAACAATGTTAAAAAAGGGACTTGTCACAGTTTACAAGATAAGGGATCCTACCACTAAAACAGTTACACATAAACTAGAGAGTATAAAAAAAGCTTTTGAGAAATTTTACCAGACCCTGTATACTCAACCCTCCCCATTTGATTCAGCTAAAGTAGAAGAGTTCTTGAACCGACTAGATCTGCCCTCCCTGGGGGAATCACAAAATGGAAAATTAATAAAGGAAATATCAGTCGAAGAGATCGATAAGGCGATCTCCTCCCTGAAGTCTTCTAAGTCCCCAGGGACGGACGGGTTTCCAGGGGAATGGTATAAATCGTTTAGGGAGCAGTTAATTCCAATGTTACATAAAAGTTTTAATTTTACCTTGAGGGAGGGAGTCCTACCTCCATCTTGGAGGGAGGCCACGGTCTCAGTGATTCCAAAAGAGGGTAAGGACCCAAAGGAATGCGGATCTTACAGACCTATCAGTGTTTTAAACCAAGATTATAAATTATTCACAACTATTCTAACCAAAAGAATGGAGGAAGTGATGCCTTTTCTGATTGATGAAGATCAAACCGGGTTTATTAAGGGCAGACAAACTCAGGATAACATAAGGAGAACCCTTCATACTATTGAACATATAAAAAAGGAGAAAATTGGAGCTGCCCTACTTAGTATGGACGCAGAAAAGGCATTTGATTCGGTGGGGTGGGAATTTCTCTATGCAGTCATGGAAAAATTTGGTTTTCATGAAAAGTTCATTAAAGGCATTAAAACATTATACACATCCCCCATAGCCAGAATTAAGGTAAACGGGGACTTGTCAGGAACTATCCACCTACAACGTGGCTGCCGCCAGGGCTGCCCAGCCAGCCCAGTGCTCTTTAATCTCTATATCGAACCTCTTGCTCAAGCCATAAGACAGAACCCCATCCTGGAGGGCATCACAATAAAAGGCATAGAACATAAAATATGTCTTTACGCAGATGATGTCTTGGTCAGCCTAAAGAATCCAGAGTCGGGTATTCCAAGATTAATGGATTTCCTGTGTGTGTATGGAACCCTGTCAGGCTATACCCTTAATGTCGATAAAACACAAGCCTTGACATTCAACTTTGTCCCATCGATGGATCTTAAAAACAAGTATAAATTCAACTGGGACTCTACCTTTATTAAATACCTGGGTGTGAAATTAACAAAAGATTTAACACAGTTATTCTCAGAGAATTATGTAAGTATTAATTCCCGGATAAAGGAAGATCTGGATAGATGGACCTCCTTACCCCTAGAACTGGGTAACAGAATTCTGACAATTAAGACAAATATCTTACCCAGATTACTCTATTTGTTTCAGTCCTTACCCATTTGTGTCCCTGAGAGTCAATTTAGAGACTGGGATAAGTCGATATCCCGCTTTATCTGGAATGGCAAAGCTCCCAGGGTCAGATATAAAACTTTACAGCTGCCTAAATGTAGTGGGGGGATGGGCTTGCCATGCCTTAAAGACTACTATTTAGCGGCACAAATAAGACCACTGCTGCTCTGGTGCAATAAAGACTATTTTGCGAAATGGAAAGAGGTGGAGTTATCACTGTCGGACAGACCTTTACAGAGCCTATTAGCAAACCCAATCTTAGCTAAAGAATATGATATCCAGAGCCAGTGGGTTAGATTCTCTATAGAAATTTGGTTTGGCCTGGTGAAACAACTTAATATTCAGAAAGAGATTAGAATTTTAATGTGGCCAACCCTTGACCCAGATTTTAAACCAGGTATGAGTGACGGAGGTTTTACCCAATGGGCGAGAAAGGGACTCTCCACCTTATGTCTTCTAATCGAAGACCAGGATTTCATAGACTTCAAAACCATCTCGGACAGATATGGTCTCGCCCGGCAGGATTTCTATAGGTATCTCCAACTCCGGCACTACTTCGATAAGAACATTAAAGGACTATTAGAGCAAAATATATCAAGTATCACGAAAATGTTTTTCAAAGCCTATAATTCAAAACTGTCCAAAAAGATTATTGGTGATCTGTATAGACATATATCGGACCTAAGAGGCCACTCGACAAACTATATTAAAGAAAAATGGGAAAAAGAATTGGGAACCGTAATTACTTTTGAAGACTGGACAAATATAATTGACACCCAAATCTCCACTACGTCCTCACAACTGTGGAGAGATTTCTCCTGGAAAAATTGCATTCGATTTTTTATAACACCAAAGCAAAAGTGTAAACAGACTGGACAACAACCTGTATGCTGGAGAAGTTGCGGACATGGTATGGCAGATCATACACACATATTCTGGAGTTGCCCCGCTCTTAAACCCTTCTGGAAAGAAGTCCAAAGCACAACCAGAGAAGTCTTGCAGTACAACTTTGATTTTACTTGCCTGTCATTCTACCTAGGTAACATGGACACTGAACTACCAAAGAAAGACAGATACCTCTTAAAAATTTTCATGGCAGCGAGCAAAAAAGCCATAACAAGAAGATGGCTTAATATGGAACCTCCCACGATTAATCAGTGGAAAGCCATAATTAAAGACATTCAAACTATGGAACTGCTAACCTTTAGTCTTAGATTACAAAGGGACAAAGGCAACGCCCTCTGGGAAAAATGGAATATCTACACCACAAGACAAGGTGATAACCTTCCTTAAGGCTTTGTATATTTTGGTTTAGGAAAACAATGACCATAATGCTATAATCAGTGGCGACTTACTCGCAACCCCCTGGTTTCGGTTGTGTGTTCTTATGTTCTTAGGAATGTGTGTATGCGTATAAGTACAAATATGTTCGATTAATATGTCTACTTAGACACGTAAGGGTATGTGAACTCTTGCACATTCGTGCTCAGATGCACTGGCTTATGTGTACATGTTTATTTTCTGTTCTTTCCATTTTTGTTGTTTATTTTCTCCTTCACCAATTTGGGCACATAGTGGTCAGCACTTTAATAATTGCCTGCCATCATATACATACCCTGACAGTCTTTGTACTGATGATACACATGTTCTGTGCAAAAAACTTGAAAAAATAAAGTTATAAAAAAAAAAAAAAGGGACTTGTAAGAACTCGGTTCAGTCTTAACTATCCAATCCCATGATAATGCTTTAATAGTGAATTCGCTAATATTTAGGGTTCTGTTCAGAAAATAGGGGCCCCTGTTTTGAAATCATATCTCATTTGATTTATTCAACAAAACGACCGGCACCACATGCCCTTTTTAATAAAGATGGTATTTTTGTTTTGGTCTCTTCCCCCCCCCCCCCTGTGATTTTTTTTTTTTGCATGTGATCAGCCTGCAGAAGGAAGGTGGCTATAGAGAAAGAGCAAGTCACCCGGCACAACAAGCAAGAAGCCGCAAATAGCCTGGGAGGGAGCTGAGTTTCCACAGCAAAGCAGTAATAGCGCAGGATGATTAAAACTCCGATCAAGTCAGTTCCTGATCAGCGGAATCAAAGGACAAGTCTATGCCCCATTTGAGCCTGTAAATATGACTGAGAGGAAGCCTCTGATTAGTGTCTGTAACCCTTTTGAACTGACTACCCGCAAATCCACAACCCATTTATTGAAATATGTAATCAGACAAATAGTTTGGATCTTAATTTAACAGTGACTCGAAGTGAGGCAAACATTTTCTCAATGTTTTTTTTAAACATTTCCTTATGGCATTTAGAAAAGAAAGACAAATCTAAAATGTGATGTCAGCAACGCATTCATAAAATGTCCAAAGAAATCTTAGTTTTAAATGGAATATATAACAGCACATCATAGTTTACTGGCCGAGATCCTGTATTCAGTATGGAAACAAATATAAATTGCTATCATGAAACGTTAAAGGGACACTGTAGGATTTACTCCCACCTAGTGGATCGCTAAATTAATTGCAAACAACCAAAAAGCACTCTCTGGTGCCTTACCATTAAGCACATAATGACTACCACAGAAGTATAAATGTTACAATGTACAGGACAAAATACGGCTCAAAGAAGCGTACAGTCGCCTGCTGTTACTGTAAGACTTCTGTGAAGAATAACAACAACTTATAAGTGTTGCATCGGAGCTCGTCCAGTGTTGGCCAACAAACAAACTAGCCGTCTCTGCCGGGAGGACAGCATAGTAGCTGGAGTACACCGGCCTCTTTCTAACATAATGGCAAAATAAACTTTGTAACATAACAATAAACTGTTATGTTATATTTAATTAACTTACCTTTCCAGCAGAAAGCTGCAACCTTTGCATCCATTTTGAATCCCAACTCCCTCATCAATTTTCTCCATGACAGTCTATTGGCGTAGCCGACATAGACTATAATTTTCTCCCGGTTGTTACTTCTTTTTCTTTTCTTGGTTACTGTCTCTTCCCTCTTGCTGGGCAAAGAGTATGAATGGCCCTCAATTTCAACAGAAACAGCGACTAAAACAATCTACGGTCGTCTTTGCTTGTTTTCTCCTCCTCCTCCACCAGCAACACGTGTTACTATACAGGTAAAATGCATAAGGCTAGCAAGTTTGTCCCCTTTCTGTTAATCAAAAATGGATGTGCTACATGGCGTCTTCCATTGGTGCACCGCCACCTATGTATTCATAAACTACTCATTCTAAGCAATGAGAACGGTTTCATTTTTGATGTGAAATATTTATGAAAGCCACACTAGATATTTGCTGATAAAAAGCCAAATTAGTTCCACATGGTCCCTTTTAAAACTAGGATTTTAATTTCCCAGACCTTGTCTAATGGAGCACATCTTTCTCTCTTGTTCTTGTATTGCTTGTAGCTGGAATCAGATTTTAGATTTGTTTCTATTGTTGCATTCAGTTCAGGTGACCCCCTCACGAGCTGATTAGTTCTTTGTTGTTTAAAAAGGACAGTGCAATACTTTATTAATTGTGTCCTTTTGTCACAATATTTTCATTTTTTCCTCTTTTCCAGCATATTGAGTTATTTTAAACCCTCCACTTTCCTCTTTGCAGCCTCTGACTAACTGAGAGAATGATCTGTTTCCTTAGGGCTGTGCAATAACAGTCTTATGACTGGCTAATTGTAATGTTTTGTACTAAGAGAGGCTGTGTTCAGATGACCTCCAGGCATCTGCTGAGGTTATGGACTATAAAAAGCTAAATACCACCAGCAGAACAGCTCAGCTGCAAACAAACCAGTATTTCATGTGTGCCTGCAGTTGTAAGGGAGGACTGAGCTGCACGGAGGTTCCAAGTTAAGAGCGCTTCTCGATGCTAAAACCCCATCTTCCAGGTATCTTCTCTCTGTCTGGAGACCAGGGAAGCTCTTAGCTGGGGAATTGGAAGTGATTTGTTGTACCAGTTTTAAAGATTAGATTTTTAGGCTTCGAAATGAGTAAGTTTAATGGCGAGCTGACGCAGAGGGAGCAGGAGATGCTGAGAATCCGCCGGGACAGCGACACCAAGGCTACTGAACTGGCTAAGATGGAGAAGATGCTGCAGCAAACAAAGAACATGCTGGAGAAGAAGACAGATTCCAGTGTGGAGAGCAAGGGTTACCAGGAGAACATGGGTCTGTATTACAAACTCCATGTTGGACATCTTATGAATTCTTGGTGTTTCCGGTGTCACATTGTTATTTTGTGTTGCCTGCTGCAGTGGAGGACCTGGAGGAGAGGGTGCGCAACACCAGGCGGTACAGGAGAAACTCACTCCACCACACACAGATGCTGGAGAGCCAGATGAAGACGGTGAAAGGCGAGCTGGTGGGCACGTTGGACCATCTCCAGGAGCTGAGGAACGTGCTGCGCCGTTCACAGCAGAAAGCAGAAGAGCGCAAAGCGGCCATGGAGAAGCTGGCGGCGGGTCTCAGGTGAACAACCTCCTCTAGAGTCAGCTTTTCACCATTTCTCGCTCCAACACCAATCAAAATGTTCATCTTCACGCAAGGCTGAGCATAAGAGCCCATCTATTTCCACGCCCAGCTGTACACCAACACAACTGAAGAAGATGAGACTTAAGCTGCTTTCACTGTTTACATTATATGCAAATGTTCCCATGGTCCCACACAGCAATCACCCCTGTTTATTTCTATAAAATAGATAGAGCTATGTGTGATAAACAACAATTTACTAGTCACTTAAAGTGTTGAAAATCTAGTGTTCCCCAATGTGATGTCCTAGATTTGTACCATAGCCAGGTTCTGTTGCCTGGTCTGTTCCCTGAAGACAAAGAAGTGTGTTGTGGCAGAGATGCGATCAGAACCCATTTAGTCTAGCCTGTTTCCCACTGTGTCACATGCTGTGAAGAGATTTCCTCCAGAAACTCTGACTTCATCATGACAATCATGCTGTATGAACGGTTTGTAATCCTGACGGAACGATCCTTCCTCAGTTATTGTCTCAGCATGCTCATAACAAAAACCGTTGCCCTACAAGGGATTGGAGATTGTTTTATAGGTTTGTGCTGAAAAAGCCCGTGTAATAAAGCAGCAGAGATCCACCTTATCTATATTGATTTATTATTTGAAATGAGAAAAAGACAGCTGATTAGAGGCAAATTGTGTTTGAGAGAACTTGATGAGGCTTATCTATGGAGGCATGGTGGATGTTCTCCCCTGATGTTCCCACAGAGGGCGCTAGAGACTTCTCAGAAATCCGCCTGGAAGAGAAAAGCAGAGGAACCTTTTCACTGTTCCTTTGTATGAACCTAGATATAAAGAAATCATGTGTTTAGAAGAATGTTTGTGTTTGCAGGTTATCAGAGGAAAGCCTTTTCCCCCACTTTTACATCTCATATAAATGCGGATCAAGTGGAAAACAACAACTGTTCAGGGTCCTGTGTCATATTGTGGGAAAACTTTTGGCCAATCTGTCTGTATGATGTGATTGAATTTGACTCTGTAAAGTGCCTTGAGATGACATGTGTTGTGAATTGGAGCTATATGAATAAAACTGAGTTGAATTAATTTGGATTGAGTCATGTTGCAGTCACAGACTTCAATGCATTTTATTGGAATATTATGTTACCGAAGCAACACAAAGCAATAAATGATATTGAAAGAAGGATTTTTCCCCCAGCCAAATAATATATATTTTTAATCAAAATCTGAAATAAATTTGTGTCTTGCATTTACATCCAGTTCCCTGTGTCAATACTTTGTAGAGTCCCATTTGTGATGTTTGTCTTCAGTCCCCTTTGCTCTGCTACCCCTAAATAAACCTGCAAGACTGCAAGCTGCTGCCTATAGAAGTTGGCTAATTGGCAAACAGAGCTCGCCTCCGTGTGATTTATTCTCAGTATAATTGCATCGGTTCTGTTTCTGGCAACAGAGATTTATTAAAGTGGATAAACAGCATCTTGATGTTTCATTGAAGTTTTAAAAAGGGATAGGTTATAAAACCAAAACCAGCCGGACGTGGGCCATCCACCTAAACTGGATGGCTGGGTATGGTGGACATTAATCATAGAAGCAAACAAAAGAAAATTCATGGGAACTCTGAAGGAGCCATTTAGATCAACATCTTAACAAACCTGACTTTCATGGAAGAAGGCTAAGAAGAATGGCATTTTTGAGAAAAGCCACGAGAACCCGCAATCTGCAGCTTTCCACAAGCCATGTAAGGGACAAGAAAGTAGGAGAAGGTACCCCAGAGAAATGTCACCACAATGGATCTTCCTGGTGGGATTAATTCTGAACATCTCCTGAGCACACTGGTCTATTCACCGGCAAGGACCGCGTCACAAAGACATAAGATTACAAATTTATGGAAGGAAGGGGTCGAGGAGATGAAAGAGAGGATTGGTTTCATCTGGGGAGACTTGCTTGAAGGCTTGGGAGGATGAGACTTAATGTATTTTTTACGTGTCCATTAAGACTTGCTGTCTTAATGCCAAAGATATTTACTTTCACAAGTGGAGTATTTCTGCTTTCACTATAGTGCTCTGCTTGATACATATGCGAAAAGCTTTACTGGATATTATTTTGGGATTATTTCAAGTTCAATGGACGGAGAAACGGAAAGATAAAAGTGAAAGAAAGGAAGAGAAAAAGATGAGGCAAAACATTAAAAGGTAGAAAAGGTGACAAAGATAGAGCAGAGAAAGAGAGCACAAGGTAACATCCTCAGAGTCTGCCTCTACACCAGCAGAGCGAGCAAAACCAACCAAACAAGTATCAGTGGTACAAACAACCACTGAAAAATACCCAGTATTGTTTAATACAAGATGTATTTAGTGACAGCCAAATGATGAATCTGTTACCACCTGGATCCAAGCACCTGTGGGTGTTTGTGAGAGCATGCAGTCTTCAGGAAATGGATCATTCCAGAGCCCTAGCCCTAACCTTCACCCCCCCCCCATAAAAAAGCAGAAAATGAAAAAAAGGAAACCAGAACAGAACTTACAACAGAGAGATGATGAAAAAGGTCGAGGAAATAAGGATAAGGGTGGTGGGATGAAGCACAGGAAGAGGGATAAGGTGAGAATGTGAACTGAGGGAAAGGGAGAGTGGGGCTGAGAGAATACTTTTCTTCAGAAGAGACAGGGAAATGTTTAGATTTAAAATATTCACTAGTTAGAAGAATCAAATGATGATTTATTGCCATGCTGGTGAAGAACCTGATGACTTGCTGAAGAGGTAACTCAAGCATTACAGTCAGTTGTGTCGGAGCAAAGACACATCTAAAGCATGCAGGATACTTGGCCGTGAGGGCTGGAGTTGGAAACCCCTGATTGATCCAGAAACATGTTCATGTGTTCGGACTGGCTAAAGTCCACACCTTAATCTGACTGAACTCTGTGAAAACTTATTTCCCAGATGTTTCTCCTATGTGCCAGTGCTTGAGCTATTTTGCAAAGAAGAATGAAAGAAATCTAGATGAGCAGAGGTGGTAGAGATATACCTCAACACCCGTACAGTTGTATTTATAATGAAAATGATGTCCTACTTTATGTTGGACTAACTAATGCGTTCCCACTAAGATACTGAAGTCTGAAGTTGTGTAAAGAGGTGACAGAATGTCCATAATGCTCTCCAACTGTCCAAAGGACTTTATAGATTAAAAAGTTAAGTAGCAGCTAGGTGTTCATAAGAGGGAACCCTTTATAAAATCTATATTTTGACAGGTAGGTGCTCTGGAGGAGTCAGCTGGGTTTTATCAAAACAATATGGAGTATGTAATGCAGTGATTATCTGGAAAAAGGCAGTTGTTGATTCCTAACCTGACATCTCATGGTCGTAAAGCAAGGACTGAGCAAGTTTGACTGGGTTGTCTGGACGTTTTGCTTGAGGGCAGAAATCACCTTTGACCCCACTTTTGTAAAATTTCCTCAACGTTTTGAACAATGTAATTTGGTGGATACTGCAAAAGTGACAATGTTCGACTGTTAGTGCACAACGGCACATTTTGAGAAGTTCAAATACAGCAAATCAGTCCAAACAATTCAAGCAGGATGGTGATTGGTTAATGATTTGGGCTTGTTATGCTGCACCAGGACTAGCACTTGTTCACTCGTTGTACAATTGAGCATGAACTCCTCTGTTTACTGAAGGATCCTCCAGTCAATGTCAGGTAATCTGTCCAACTGCTTAAAGTTGAAGATAAACTCCTGCATTAAGGCATTTGTAGTGCTGTGGAAAAGTGTTTGTGTTCATACATATTTACTTTGTTTTATTGTCACACTTAAATGTGTCCTGACAGCGAATAAATCTTAGCCCCAGGAAAAAGATAAGCTGAGTAAATGCTAAATGTGGTTTTCAAATGATGATTTCAGTTTTTAAGAGAAAAAACATCATCCAAACCATGGGTCACCAACATGGTGTCCACATGTACCAGGTAGCCCCCAAGGACCATATGTGGTGCCCACAAGCCTGTACAAATAAAAATAGCAACTCTCCAGTGAGCTGCCTTTAAATGCTATTTTATTCAGTTACTCTTCCTTTTTACTCCTCATACTTGTATTTACATAGATTTAAAAGTGACAAAAGCATTAAAAACATGTTTATATTATGTTAAATTAAGGTGAACTTGGACTCTTGTGGGTCAGTACAGGTAGCCCTTCGTATGACCTATGAAGTAGCTCTCAGTTTCAGTAAGGTTGCTGATCCAGGCCTATATGGCAATATGTAACCCTTCTTTCACCCTTGGAAACAACTGTTATCAAGTGTTTCTTATACCTGGTGGTGAGTGTTGTGAATCACCATGAAGGAATTTTGGTGCACACTTTCTTCGCTGAATTATTTCTTATACAACCATGCTAGATTTTTAAGCATATTTTTGACCCATTTAGGGGTCTACTTGCTGAAGCCCTTTGCATCATGGTGCACAAACTGATGGCTGAACGTTCTCCTTCAGCATTTTCAGGTAGAAAGCAAAATTCATCGTTCAGGTTTTGAAGCAGCAAAATAGCTATCCCGGTCCCACTTCAATGTTTTGACATTTGATTTACTTTTTCTTTTTTTTTAATGCTGTTTTTGTTTTCATCAGGCGTAATGGGACACATACCGTCCAAAAAGCTCCACTGTTGCAGCTGCTTTAAAATGTAGGTAATTATGTAACTAAGTATAAAGTAAAGTTAATTTATGAAGCACCTTTCACAGATCAAACCACCACAAGGTACTGTACAATCAACCGATAAAATAACAATTACAATTAAGTACTGATAAAGAGGATAAACTAACACAAAAAACTCATAATGTAAATAAACATAAACAGCTTGTTTAAACTTAAGACAAGTCTTAAAACTGCATTTTAAAAGAGACACAAAGTCAACTAAACGTAGCTCTAGAGGTAGACTGTTCATCCTCCTTGGTGTATTGGACTGAATGGCTCGGTCCAACTCCCAACAAATGAAATCCTTGTTTAGAAACAGCCTTTTGTATCTACTCAAGCTATCTTTTCCTGATATTAAAATGTGTTTGATTTGAAGTGTGATCTGTAACAGGTCAAACTGTTGTTTTTTTCACAACAATGGGTCTCAAACATGGCAGCAAATCAACAAGTCACATCAAAATAAAACTCAGGGTGGTCTTCTGGACCTCTCAAAGCTTAGACCTCAGCCTATAACTGAAATACAAGCGTGGGAGAACTGTACTCACAAATCCTCATAAACCTCAAAGAAGACATGCAGGGAGACAGAAAACTGGTTCCTCTGCGTGTCGACAAACTTCTTTAACGAGATTTTGGGCACTTGCCTTAGAGCACTATAACACCACCTGAATGTGTTGAACACACCCACTAGCAACTGACTGAGACTCAAAGCACTTCAGTCTTCTGCAGCTGCCGTATTTTTCTATTTTTATTTATGTATTTATTTGATTTATACAAATTTTGCATGCAGCACCCGCTGTATGGCTGGGTAGGGACTGGCAAGACAACACCACTGGGTTTGATAAATGGCTTGCTGGTGCTAAGTATACTGTAAGTTAGGACAACAACATCATGAAAGATGTCTTTGTTTTGACAGCCAAAACCAGCAAACCCAGAAACATCCTAACAATGAATGTCTGGATTACAGCCACAATTGTCACTGTCATCACAGAGAGTTAAAAAATCAGTGGAGACCTCCAATGAATATCTTAGAAAAAAAACATTCACAAAAGAAAAATTGTTGCAAAGGTTTCTGAGGTCGTTGTCATTTCACCAGCAAATATCCCAGCTCAGTCCAAGGTCGGACCGATCGAATGCACTGTTGGTGCAGTCTTGGTGGGACCATAATCTTACAGCTTCTAATTCTAAACTGGGAATTAGGAAAACTGTCCTTAGGTGTTGGTCTGTGGGTACATGTTTGGTTGCCTCATGATGGACTGGTTAACAGCCCAGGGAATACCTGCTTCTAGCCCATTGACCGATGGAGGACCTGTGACCCTGTATAGATTAAGGAAATCAAACGTGGATGGGAGTTTTAAAATCTTAATTAAAAAATACTCAAATTGTGATGCAAAGATACTTCTCTCACATTGTTGTTGAATAATAGTTGCCCGCTCTTCTTTGGCTTAGGCCTGGTTGTTGAGTCTTTTTCTAGTTGTACTATCATTTCCTTTAATGTTTTATATGCTAAGTGAGGGTTTTTGCAATACCCCTGTGTGTGTGCTGATGATCATTGATGAGGAACAGCAGCTTCTTTAAGGTCATTGCTGATGTAATCCCTTCTGTAAATTTTTTATAAGACACCTGGTCAACACTATCAAACTGTCAAAAATCCTGCTTTTGTAGTCGTGATCAGTTAATCAGGTGCCCTTGATTAGCAAGACCTGGCTGCTATATTTCCTTTTCAAAAGAATGTAAGCATATTAAACAAATATTTAGATGCTAATAACAGCATGGAGTCTGACCAAGGTGCGACAGCCCTGAAGAGGTTTTCCTCCCCAATTTAGAATCTGTTTACTGACCAATATTGGTCAGAGGACTTTTGGACTCAAGTTGGAGTATGTGGCTTTAATGATTCAGTAATATTTAAATGAATATGACAATGTATGGCCCTGAAAGTTTAAACCAGGATTTTAAAAAGAATTCTAGAAGGAACAGGTAACTTGTGCAATGATGTTAAAACAGGAGTTATGTGAACAGGTGTTATTTGAGCTTTTCTGTTTTTTTCTATTTGAGAGTCTTATTGCAGAGTTATGAGCCACCTGAACCCGATCTATGGTAATAGACCACTACCATTAGTTAGAAAAGCATGATTAACCATCTCAAGTTCTGGCTATTTGATAACGGAAATGGTTCTGAAATAATAAAAACCGGTCTGACCAGGTTTCTTTGACAGACCTTGATTGGTCAAAAAAACACTAAATTCCTTTAGTCTGTCTTGACAGTTCAGTATATACGATAAAATAAGTGGGGCCAAAACGGATCCTTGGGATACACCACATATTAAATCAATAGACATAGTGTGGTTTACACTGAAGTATCCGTTTGAAAGGTAAGATCTATTGCCCTTTGAAACAATACCACAGGTTCCTACCAAAGTATGAAGTCTGTTGATAAAGAGGGTGTAGTCGACCATGCTATAGAATGCTAAAAAGGTCTAGGCAAGGCAAAGCAAGGCAAATTTACAATGCAAAGTGCTTTACATGATTAAAATATAGCAAAATAAAACAGAATAAAAGCAGGTAGGAATAAAATGTAGATAGAAAAAATAACAAAAAAGTGGTGATTCAGTTAACTAGAACAGTTGAAGGCAATCCTAAACAAATGTGTTTTTAATCTTGATTTAAAGGAACTCAGGCTTTCCGCACCTTTACAATTTTCTGGAAGTTTGTTCCAGATCAGTGGAGAATAGGAACTAAATGCTTCTTCTCTTTGTTTAGTTCTGGTTCTAGGTATGCAGTGAAGGCTGGAGCCTGAAGACCGTAGTGGTCTGGAGGGTTGATACACTGATAACAAGTCTGTGATGTATTTAGGTGCTAAGCCATTCAGGGATTTATAGACTAACAGAAGTATTTTAAAGTCTATTCTCTTAGATACAGGGAGCCAGTGTAATGACTTTAGAACTGGGGTGATGTGCTCTACTTTCTTAGTCTTAGTGAGGACGCAGGCAGCAGCGTTCTGGATCAGCTGCAGCTGTCTGATCCACTTTTTAGGCAAACCTGTCAAAACACCGTTGCAGTAATCTATTCTACTAAATATAAATGCATGGATTAGTTTTTTCAGATCCTGCTGAGACATTAGTCCTTTAATCCTGGAAATGTTCTTCAGATGATAGAAAGCCGACCTTGTAATTGTCTTTAGATGCTTTTGGAGGTTCAGGTCTGAGTCCATCACTACACCCAGGTTTCGGGCCTGATTACTGGTTTCTAGCTGAAGCAGCTGAAGCTGTGTGCTAACTTTTGATCTCTCCTCTATTGGTCCAAGTATTATTACTTCTGTTTTGTTTTTATTCATCTGAAGAAAATTTTGGCACATCCATGCATTAATTTCTTCTAGGCATTTACTCAGAGCTTGAACTGGTTCATAGTCACCTGGTGACATGGTGATGTAGAGCTATGTGTCATCTGCATAGTTATGGTAGCTGATGTTGTTGTTTTTTATGATCTGAGCTAGAGGGAGCATGTAGATATGTAATAGGAGGGGACCCAGGAACCCCACATGTGATTTTTGTCATCTCTGACGTAAAGTTATCTACGGACACAAAAAATTCCCTGTCCTTTACGTTGGATTTACATCAGTTGAGAGCTGTACCACAGAGGCCGACCCAGTTCTCCAGGCGTTCTAACAGGATGGAGTGATCGACAGTATCAAATGCTGCACTGAGGTCCAACAGAACCAGCACAGTGGTTCTTCCACAGTCTGTATTTCTATGGATGTCATTAAACACCTTGATAAGGACGGTCTCTGTACTGTGGTGAGCACGGAAACCAGACTGGAAAACGTCAAAGCGGCTGGTTGTTGTTACAAGAAGGTGTTTAATTGTTGAAACACAGCTTTTTCAATAATCTTACTGATAAAGGGGAGGTTTGAGATGGGCCTGTAGTTCTGGAGTAGTAGTTTGTCTAAATTGTTCATTTTTAACAGTGGTTTGATAATCGCTGTTTTCAGGGACTGGGGGAAAACACCTGACAGAAGGGACGCGTTTATTATCTGAGTCAAATCAGACGCTATGACAGGCAAAACTTTCTTAAGGAAAACTGTGGGTAGAACATCAAGGCAGCAGGAGGAGGAACTTAGCTGCTGAATGATCTGCTCTAAGCTTTAGTGGTTTATTTGGCTGAATTGGGCCATTTTGTTTGGATAAGTTCCAGCTGAATACGGCTTTGGTTCTAGAGTTGGTGAGGATGTACAAACTGATCTTCTAATTTTTAGGATTTTCTCAATAAAGAAGTTAGCAAATTCATTGCAGGCCCTGGTGGAGTGGAGTTCGAAAAGCACTGACACAGGAGGATTTGTCAATCTTTCGACTGTGGAAAATAAGACACAAGCATTATTAATGTTTTTCTTGATGATCTCTGAGAAGAAAGAATCCCTTGCATTTTTCAATTGTAAGTTATATCTGTAAAGTCTCTCTTTATAGATTTCATAGTGAACCTGGAGTCTGGTCTTTCTCCACCTGCGCTCAGCTTTTCGACACTACCTTTTTTCACCTCTAACTGCTGGAGCATTTCTCCAAGGAGATTTTTTCTTCCTGGAAAAATAATCATATTTAAAATATTAATCATAATCAACGCATATCACAGACAAGAGGTCACTAAAATCATTAAAAATTTTTGATGTGGACTTAGGAGGCCTGTAAACATTCAGAAACATAGTTCGTACCGGGCTCTTTACCTGGAGAGCCAAATGTTCAAAACAGTCGAATTTTACACTTTAGTGAATCATTAAACAATGTTGCTACTCCTCCACCTTTTTCTTTGCTGTCTGCTCTCACAAAGAAAATTGTAGTTTGGAGGTGTCGACTCCATCAGTATAACTTCTTCATTACATTCATGTAACCATGTTTCTGTTAAAAACATTACATCAAGATTATTGTCATTAATTAAAAGGGATTTTCCTGACAGAGATCTAATGTTTAGTAAACCCAGTTTATATGACTTGGTGGTTGATGGTGTCTCTGTGGCAGGTTGCATCTGACAGTTTATGACTTTTAAGTACGATTGATTATTCCTGTTTGTTTTCCTTTTGCTTTTCTTATTTCTGCCACGTATTATAACAGATATTCCATATTCTCTGTCAAGAGGCCCAGGCTGATGCTGGAAGCGGTCTTGTCTGATAAACGTACTGCCAGGGCCCGGTGTACATCACAAGGAAGTTATCCGAAGGTCTTCAGGACAGGCATGTAGACCAATCTTAAGGACTTTGTTCATGTTATGAGAAAAATTCAGAAAAGGAACCTCTGGGCTTTGTGGAGAGCAGGGGCAGGTGGGTGCAGTCTTGATCGGTGTTCGTGACAATGGAGGTTTTTGGTCCTCTCTTTGTCCTGCTGAGATCTGGGATGAATCCTCCTGTAATTCTGATGTAGCCTCTTTCTGTGTCATCTTTCTGGCCATCTTTATCTTGGCTTGTTCGGGCTGCTGGGCTTATCATTTGTTTTGGCACTGGTTGAGCTTTGTTTTGGAACAAAGCTGATGGTGCATGGTTCACAGAATAGAAGTTGTTTGAAATCAGCCGTTTTGCACCTGACCTATTTAGAGAGAAACCATCTCTGTTGAACAGATGTCTCCTCTCCCAAAATATGTTAAAGTTGTCTATGAAGGTTACAGTTGTTTGTTTGCATGTTTTTTCCAACCATTTGTTTAGCATCAAAATTCTGGAAAAAATCTCGTCTCCACAATTAACAGGCGCATAAGGCCCGCTGAGAAACACCTTGACATTAAGGCCATCAACTAAGTTCAACAGATGAATGTAATCCTCTTTCAATACTTCTGATTTTCTTATCCGGGTGACGTCGCCCAGGGCTTCAGCTTGTATTATGAGTTTTTCCAAGGTCGGGCGTTCTTTCAAGATCCTTGGAAGGATGTCTGATGTATCAGACACCAGGCCACAGTTCGAATCGTTATAAATCAACACCTCTGTGTTTTTCTTGTTACAGAAATGTTTAATCCCACTTACAGATCGATTGCATAAAATCAGGGTCCTTGGCCCCGTGGCATGTCTTTTCTCTAGTAGCTTAGTGTTGACATACCTCTGAATGTTGCCATGATTCTCCTGGGTCACATTTTGAAGCGGAGCGAATCTGTTTCGTAATGGAAATCCAGCATTTCCATCAGGTTTACTCCAATCATTTGTTGTGGGAACAGTCCGCTGTTGTTTTACTTGTCCTGGGACAGTTCTCTGTAGTATCAGCCAGTTTCCCTTTTCTAGGTGCGGGGTTCGTTGATCCTTTGGTCTTGCACCCAGAGTGGTCCAGGGATTCTCATTTTCCTCAGGGATCTGTTTGTTCAGTGAGTTGCTGGGCTGGTGGTCGCCGTTTGGAGTCGCAGGCAGGGTTGTTTCATTTCCATACGCGCCGTTTACATCATAATTCAGTTCGAGTCGGCATATCTTCTGTTCTATAACAGCGATCTTCTGTAGAAGCGTGTCAAGGTCCACTGTGGTGAAGGTAGGCATCTTTCCAAAATCAAAATCAAAAATAAATAAAAATAAAATAAATATAATAACTAAATCCAACATTCCGTGGTTTTGGCAAAGAGATAAAAAGGAGATAAAAAGTAAAAGCCAGGAAAATGCAAGCAAGCAGGGAGCAGAGAAAAAAGCGTCCGAGCAGGCAGAGAGGCAGAGACAATAGTATCTAACAACACTAACATAGTGTCTGCAGTGTTGTGCCATTACGCACTGTTTTAAGTTATTTAATGTTTAATAATTCTTGGTCTGTTAGGTATTGTCTGGTGTTTATCAACCCAATCAGGACAATAGTTGAAACGATGATTCGAGCACTGGCGTTCTTTTAACAGCAAACTTTGCACACATGTAGACTAAAGACGTGACTTCTCTTCAAGTTCAAGAGTTTATTAACAGAAATATAAATGAATATCCAGAGAACACAAATACATACTGTTAGGTATCTGAATCAAACATATATTTCAATCAACAAATCCTCTCAACTAGGCTAGTGAAACCTAACTAAAACTACTAAGCAAAATTGAGATAAAAAAAGCTAGGAACTATGTATACACAAAAGAAACAAAAGAAAAAATGTGAAAGTTGAAAAACATCATCAGAATGATTCAGTGAATCCTGATTCACTGCAGATAAAAGGTAAAGAACCTTACTTTATCTTAAAGAATGTGGAATGCAATTTCTTGGCCACTCCACTGACCAACCCACTCACCAGTGTAAATTGTACTAGCCTCAGTTTAGCATTTCATCCCATTTTGCCCAGCCAACCAGCCAGCCAGACACTCTTCCTGACCTTCTATTGCGCTTTTATTTTGTCTGCCAGTATCTACTTTCCTCTAGTAATTCTTTTGTTTTTCAATACATGAATAAATGTACACCTTATTCCTAATATAATTACAAAAGGAATTGTTGTTCAACTCAAAATGTTAACTGTACTGTTATTGGTCTATGCACATTAGATCATTAGTAACATTAAAAATCAAACAATAAACCAAAAGATATTAGTAGGCGTTTACTTAAGTCTTTAAGATAGTTTTCTACAGGCAGGTTAACTGCAACAGTAGAATAAAATCCTGAAATTATGGGTTTTACTTTAGGTGGTTAAGAGGTTAAATTAGTTTAACTAATTTAAAACAGGGCTGCAAAGTGGCGCAGTGGGTAGCACTGTTGCCTTGCAGCAAGAAGGTCCTGGGTTTTCCGGTCCGCTCATTTGGTCGTAATGAGCAGACCGCAAAACACAAACATTAATATCCCATCGGTGTATAAAACCCTTATGGAAATAAACACACACTCAAAGCTCGGTTTGCAGAATGCTAGTGGAAGGTCAGTCAAGCTTTAAAGCACCGTAACCGTAAACCATTCGAAACTTTCCCAGTGTATTTCACTGCCGTTGTCTCTGGTTTTGGCGAGGGGTGTCCAGTTGCATTGAATTACTCCAGCTGGTAAATCTGGTTATCTCAGCAGCAAGCATGAGGCTAGCTCAAAGGAAACTCTCCGTGAACCCCAGCCTGGAATGCGTTTACATGGAATCCAATGGTCTGCACTCAGTTTATTAAAGGGGTCGCAGTGTGATCTGCACGGCCATTATAGCGTTGGGAACAGCCTTCCTGGCATGACTGTGTTCATTCTCTGGAGGCTGACGCGTACTCAGCTTTCCTGTAACAGCTGAGAAAAACCATAAGGCTGGTTTTGTTGTAGACAGATTCTTTACTCCGGCGTCTGATTAGCCCTGAGATTGGCTACAGACTTTGCTTCGATCCAGCCTGCATATGTGGCAGTTCTCTGAACTCCAGTTGGATCCTCCGCAGAGGGAGCTGAGAGTGTTCTCCCCAAGGCTGCTAGGCAGCGGGCAAAACAGAGCGTTTGTCCGTGGCCAGGGGGTTTTATACAATGCCCCCCTGCTGTGAGAACAGTCCCCTGAGGGCCTGTAAAAGTCTCACATTTCAGTAGCTTTAAACTTTAGTCTGACTTTTATTCTTCATGGCTTGATTGCACAACAGCAGTTATCATAATGTCACTGGAAACATGAATCAAAGTGGCTTTGGTTGATTGGATTTTGCAAAATTGTATTTTATGTAAATAGTTTTTCTCAGAGCAATGAATCTGTGCCTGTCGTGTTCTGGCCTATCTGTCTGCTTGCTGCCACTCATCCTGCATCGCAACAATCAAGATCATCTGATGCACCTGTGACCCTCCTCCCTTGGAAGCTCAGTCCAGCTCATCTCCTTCATCTGATCATCTTTCTATATATGCTGGACTTCAGCAGACACAGATTCGCCAGATTATTGAAACCCTTAGTGAGTAGATGTCCAGCGGTCTTTTTCTGCCTTGCTTGTTTTTGACCAATTTCACATTTTAACAGATTTTCCTGTCTTGCTTAGCCCTTTTTGGACATCTACTGCTGTTTTCTGGACACGGCCTGGACTGATACCACATCTACGAGCCTTGCCCAGTCCTACAGATCTGTCTGCTTGTTGTTACCTGCCTGGTTCCGACCAACATCTGTTTTATGGATCTTATTCAAACATCTGGTAATCTACCATCCTTCAAATCACCTCAACATCATCGGGCTTCTGACTACTCCTGTACCAGTGATCTGGTTTTCATCAATAAGTCTTTGAAAGCACAACACTGTGTCTGGCATTACAGCGCTCGCCATAAAACGGAATGCTAAATCACTCGTAAGTGGCTTTCACCAGCTTACTGTCCATGGCTGGGTCCCTTTAGCTCAGTGGAAGTTTGCTTTCTTTTGCTTGAGAACCAATTAACATGTGGCTTTAATAGGTGGAAGTCCTGTTTCCTTTGCTCATTTCCTGGCATCTGCTTACAGTAACTCATGTTTTTGTCCCTTTGTTTACCATTTCTGTTTTTTTTTTCAAACCATTCATATTATTTTCCCTTTGCTGTGTTGATGCTTATGCAGCTTCTTCTCCCTTCCCAGCCCTTATATTTGTTGGACCCAGTTGACAGAGAAAAGCTAGCAATTGCCAGATTTTTGAACAGAGTTCTATGGCGTGTCCCTTTTCATTGTTTTAAGCATGAGTTATCTTATTTGGGTACAACAGCAACGCTAATACAGCAGTTAGACATATTTTATACTTTAGTCACAGTGCCTTGATAAAGCATGCATACCTGTTGAATCTACTCACAATTTGTCATGTTACAACCTCAAATGTTTAGCGAATTTCCTTTTACACACCATCAAAAAGTAGTGCACAAGTGTGCAGTGGAAGGTAAAGGATACATAAATTTCACATGTTTTCACCTGTTTTCGAAATAAAAATGTGAAAAGTGGCAGAAGTATGTATGGGGCAGAGCAGACACTTTTCAGCGCCAGCTCTTACTGCACTTACAGCTACAAGACTTATTTTTGGACTGGACTGGGATAAATATAAGACGAACAAGCTCACACAAATTGTCAATAAAATGTAGGTATGGATTTCAAATAGATCATTGTATTACATACACATACTTTGATCTAAGCAATTTCATTGTGGTTCTGGTTGTGTTTTGAAAAAACTAAAATATAGAACATGATAGTGTAAGCAAATTAAATTGTGTAGATTTTTTTTGTAAGAAAAACAAACATTTCTAAAGCTAGCCAGAATTTTACTTACACCTTATAAATATTCTTTGCCTTCTCTTGATTCATCATAAAATGAAGAAAAAAAGAAATAAAAACAAAATCCAGTATTAAGGTTGTAATGTGACAAACTCTGAAAAGATTAGGGTTAGATATATTTTTTGTAAGTCATTACTTACATATACAAAACTAGTCACTTTACATGGACACTGTGAACTCTAGATTGCATTGAGTAACTGAATTATCTGTACTATCATATGGTCCATTCATTGTTGCAATACATCCTGCTGTTTCATACTTACACTATTCATATTGTCTCACACATAACTTTGCTGTAGATATAAAATGCATTGTTTTTGGTTTGGTGCTACATTCCTGACAAATGACAAATACTTATAGGCCTATTTATAAATGTTTCTCTTTGTCTTCTATTTTTACTTGGAGCCTTGCTACAAGGTTTTGGTCTAATGTTCGTAGTGAATGAGCAGTTGAATAAGAATAAAGTCTGTCTATTTCTATTTGTATTCCATGTTTTTGAAGACCTATGTTGAAATTCAACTTCAATTTGAAAATACTTCATTATTCAAAAGGAGATTAAATGTTTGTGTAACTCATGGGGGCTTCTTCAATCAGGTGTTGCAGATGGTGATGGCTGCAGACAGGAAGGATCTCCTGGATCTTCTGACTGAAGACACATTGTTGTTGTACGATAATCTAATGAAAAGGATGCTTAGAGTTGCACATAATGTTCTTAATTTTATGACTAATCCTTTGCAAATTCATCTCTAGAGGTTCTAGAAGGTTACTCAGAAGAGAGCCGGCCTTCTTTATTAGCTTTTTGAGCTTCTTTAAGTCAGTTTTTCTGATGCTGCTACAGATGACGGCAGAGGAGATCACACTCTCCACAACAGACGTATAGAAGATCTACAGCATCTTCATGCAAACCATGAAGAACCTAAGCTTCCTCAGGAAGTACAGTCTGCTCTATCCTTTCTTGTAAACAGCTTCACAGTTGCAGCTCCAGTCCAGTCTGTTGTCCAGATGAACACCGAGGTATTTATACTCTGCCACCATCTCCACTTCTTCTCCCAGTATGGTAATAGTGTTGGACCTTTTCCTGTTTCTCCTGAAATCATCTCCTTTGTTTTCTCCACATTCAGAGTGACATGATTGCTTCCACATCATGCCACAAAGCCGTCCACCAGCTCCCTGTACTCAGTTTCCTGTCCATCTCTGATGCATTCAATGACTGCAGAGTCATCTGAGCGTTTCTGCAGATGACATGAGTCTGTTGTATTGGAAGTCTCAGGTGTAAAGAGTGAAAGGGAATGGTGAGAGTATAGTCCCCTGTGGTTCTCCTGTGCTGCTGACCATCTGGTTAGACACACAACCTTTCAGTCTCTCAAACTGTGATCCGTTTGTCTGGACAATTCTAGGAATATTTATCTGTAAATTGTACAGTGACTGATGAGGCATTTGGGTTTAATATACAGGAAACACAAAGCGATATAAAATGCTCTGCAAAAAATAATCAGTGTTTTAAAACCTGTATATAGTTTGAAAACACCAACACAGATTTTTCCACAAGTAAAAGATTTTTCCAGATTTGTCCAGAAGTAAAAGCACAGAGGAAATCTGCCTGACTGGGCGGTGGTTTGCATCCATCAGTTTTATATGTAGTCTATACCTCAATACAATACATTTTTCTTTTATCCTTGAAAACTGTCCTACAATCAAGAACACATTTATTACATTGGTACAGTAGAGACAAATGTCCACAAGCAGTTTTGATCTGGACCCGATGACAAGCTGTGTTGTTGATGTGAAGCTCAAATCCTCTTCCCCTACAGCATTACTTTGTATCCCCATCAGGTTATTGTTCCTCCCCCCGCATATCTGCTCCAAAATCCCTCGTACATCTGAGGTAAACCTTGTAAAATGAAAGGCAGAGAGTTAGCAGAAGAGTTTGGGGGATTGCTGATGATCCAAGAATATTGCCTTGCAAAATTCATTTATCTCATATTAGAATCGCTAACTCCCTGTCCTGCTTCATTTCTTTTGCAAATCTTTTTGTACCTAGAGTTGAGTAACTGTACTGTACATTGACTGGGTTTATGTTTTCAGTCAGCTTTGTAAGACAATTCAATGTTAGCATTTGAGCAAACTTTTTGTGACAAAATATAGCACATCTACTACCTGGAATCATGACAAAGCATGCTATTTTAAAATTGGAAAACCTAATTTTAAAATAGCATTTTTTTAATTTTGTTTCAGATTTTGTTTACTAAACTGACAGGGAGGGATTTGTGGTGTGTGGCTTTCTACGCCTGAGGTTAGATTGAAATACCACGGAGTTGATGGAGCTCGCTATGATTGTACTTTTAGATTTTTGTTGCCTGTTGTGGCATATTAATCTTATTTTAACAGAGATTCACATGTGCTATCTCCACAAAATTTCTTCAAAAGCCCTATAATTTTGACTGATTGAGCTATACTTCAGCAGTTTTCTGAGGTTTAGTGAGCGGAGTGATGCTGATCAGTGAGGTGAGTTTGGGGATTTTAACTTTGGGTCCTGGCTGGGGTACATATGTCATCATTGTGTTCTTAAAGGCACTAAATAAAGCTACGAGCAGTTTTTTTTCTCCCAATATATCACTCCATAAATCTGCTTTTAAATGGGCTTTGCAGTCGGATGCTGTAGCAACCAGATAACCGTTTTTTCCGAGTTATGAAGAACCATTCAGATATTCCAAATGTTCAATCAATAGTTTAGGTATCTGAAAAACTATGAAGGTTAGAATTAATTGCATCTCTTTCCATATATATCAATGAAAGTTTGTTTTCTTTCTGGAATGAACATTATGGATATCAGAAACAAGAGTTTTTTCTTTGTTTTGTTTTTGTATCAGGAGAAACATTTAGGGTTTCCTCCCAATTTTAATTTCCCTTCCTAATGCATTGACAATGCATAAATGAACAACTTACTAGATATCGAAAATTGCCTTTGTACATATTTGTAATCAAATTGCTGCATGTCAGTATTCCAGTACATTCTACCTGAATTTGCATTATAAGTTATAGAAATATTTGCTGTCTAAGAAATGTTTACAAGTTCCATCAGTAGCCTGGGTTATGCCAAATTCTTGTATGTTGGAGATTTCATAGTGAGGATGGTAGATATAGGAAATGTTATTTGGTAAGTCAGCTACACTCCTAAAATTACCAAAAAACATTTCTCTTGGCCTCTCGTTTTTCTTTGTAGTTTAGAATTTTCCTAAATCACACAGCTACATTATCCCCCTTCGTAAAGTAAATGCTTTTTTGATGCATATTTAGCACATTAAACAGAAAAACAATCTTCTAGGTTTTATTGGGTATTTTAAGAGGGCCGTGGTGCCAGACAGTTGACTCCACCCCGGCTGAGATGTGAAGGTAAAAAAAAAAACCCTCTCCACTCCCATACCACAGCTAAGAAAGGTGATTCATATTAGTCTCGATCAGGTCTTGGTGAGAAAGCAGAATTTAGGGTTTATACAAGTAATTAAACTGACACATACATTAGCATCAGTTTTGGGACGCTACCAGCTGCAAATGATCTTCCACATGAACTGAGCAGCAGGAAATTAAAACTGAGAGGGACCCGCGGGCAAATTTGACTCCTGGATCCAGGCTTCTTCGTATGTCTGATGTTCACTCCTAAAATAAATCCCTGTTATATCACTGCGCCATATGTTTTATCAAAATACTGCGATGGGCGGTGTGTATCTTTGGGCAAAAACTCCCCTTTGGTCACGACAGCAGACTCTATCCCTGAGAGTTATGCAACTTATAATTCAGGGAGGTGTTTGGGCCTCACATGATGGAACAGGCTTGTGTGTGGCCATCTTTCTGCTCAGCCATTGTGTTAGTTTTTGTGCATCTGTTTGGTCTTGTGGGATCGAGCTGGCATGTCTGAGATAGGGACAGGGGTGTGTGTATTCTGCACAGTGAGGCAGAATGTGCTGATGCAGCTCTGACAGTGGGAGTTGATGGAGCCAGCCCTGACCTGAGGCGACACACGGAGCTCAGAGGAGAGATTTGCGCCTTTGCTTTCTGTCAAACTGCCACATGGGCGTCAGCGGTGCCACATTCTTGGGCCGCCGGCAGGCCAAAGCCACACAATCGCTAAAGCGTGGACTAGAACTACAAACAAGCTATTTCTAAATCAACTGTGGAAGCAGGAAAGAGGGGCGTTTATCATGACTTCCAAGTGAAGGCCCGCTCTTCTGGCCATTAGAGATCCACTGCAAGAGCTCAGGAAACAGATGAGTCAACGTTCTATATTTGGAAGTGTTTTTCCACTTTAGAGAAATTATGAGTCATTCTTGTCATAGATTTGTATTTGACATACGCAGAAAAGGGCTTCTTAGACCAGCTTAACTGTCTGGTGTTGGAATTCATTTGGATATGACCCCACTGCATTTTAGATGTAGGCCTACCTCTGTCAGTTTTCACTCTGCTTATCCAGCGAAAGCATTGTGAAGCGTTTGATGCAGATACAGGAAGCACAGCAGAAGCTGAGCCCAATTCCCTTGACTGCCAGGTGAAGTGTTTGCTCAGACCGGCAAAATGCATTAAGCTCTGAGGGGAAAAGCACTCAGACCAACTGCTAATACTGAAGTTAACTACCATGCTTGCAAGTGGATAAAATAGAAAACAAAACTGTCCCTGTTCCTCAGCATTCATCTTATAACTGCTAAATCTGGTGTAAAGGATTCATAAATAGTGCTCGGACCTTAAAAAGACGATGGCTGCCAATTCTACTTCCTGATTTTTTACTGTTTGGTAGCCAACAGAGATCTCCAGTACCATGAGATCAAGTTTCATGTGTTATATGTAAACACAGCGAAACCCAGTACTTCACAAATAAAAGGCTCACTCTATTGAGGAAAGACCTCAGATAAAAGCAAATTCCTTCGACTAGAAGGGCTCTGGCAGAAATGCAGATTTAACTAAAAAAATGAGAGAATACTTTTGGGCATTGTAATTATAAGTAGGTCATTTACAACTGCTGGATCTAGAAAAACACGGCCGGGTTAGGATATAGGTTTATCTTGCTGCCCCACATCCTGAGAGAGAATACACATTTTTTTCAACTTTTTCAACAACCAATAGATGCTAACGGTATCACAGCTGACTGTTGTCAGGGGAAGGCATGCTTGGAAAAGGCATTTTCTGTTTTACAGTCCCAAATGTAAAAATGCCAGCCTTCCAAATGTTACTGTGACTTTAACAAAGGATCAGGAGAACTTTGTGAAGCCTTCATACCTGAACTACCAGGAAATTGTAAATAAATATCAGATGGATTCCACCAGTAAACAGAGAACAGAAGTATGTAGGGTAAGCTTAAAGTCTGCTTAAATCTCATTTTGTTTTCACTTCCTGTTTTCATGTGCATGTTCAAGCATAGATCATCTACTGTGTCTTAAAAGTGACACATTACTCTCCCCAGGATTAAAGTCTAAGTTAAGTCAAAATGGGACTCGGGAGGTTCAGATGTTGTGTGTGTTTGGAAATCTTTGCAGCAAGTTAGGAGAAGTGTTCTTCTGCAGGCTGGGCCGGGCCTGGATGTGGCTGAACACGCCTCTCTGTCTGAGGGCGGATGTTTCCTCTGCTCTTATAGCCCACGGCAGCTCAAACAGATCTGCGCGGAAGATTGGAAGAGCAGCAGTGCAGCTTCTCAACACACAGAATCTGACTTCTCTCCCCACCCAGGTGAGGAAAATGTCTTGTATCAATTGATCTTCCGTGCTATAACGTTTTTTAGATTCTACGTTGCTTTTATGGAACAGCAATGAGTTCCTGCAAGCCTGACCGTGCTGACTGAAGATTCACTACAAGTTTTCATTCAACTAAAATAAAGAATGCATACGTAATGCACATTATGACCTGATACTGCTGATATACATTTTCTTGCATAATGTTATACAAATATTTATGCAAGGTGGTTGGATGTGGAAAGGCTGTTTGTTTGCCTTTTGCCACTTGGGCATAATTGCGAAAAGGAAGCCTTGCACGATTGCAGTTTCTAAGTGCCTGAGGGGAGTGGTTCCTCATTTTTAAAGAACCCTGCATACACTTTGCAGTTTAGCCTGATAGAAGGTTGGCTTAGACACACCCTGATGCATCAAACACAGTGTTTTACCTTCAAGAGCAGCTCAGTTAATTAAGTGCCAGTATGACAGGTTCAGTAACGTGGGCTGAACCTAGTGTTCTTGGAACCCTAGAAGAGTTTAGAGGAAATGAAACAAAGCACAGTAACGATCGCTACAGTAGATGCTTTGATGCCAACTGGTTTGTGGTGGTTTTCAAAGCGGACCTAGATCTTTACCGTGCGAACATATTTGAGTCACTGAATAAAAATTAAATGCTTGCACTGCTGAAGAGAATGAAAACTTTCTTGTCTCCAACCCAAAGCGAACCGGTTTGTGATCGCCTTAGAGGAGAGAAAGGGCACTGATTGGCTTGGAAAAAGAAATTAAAAAAATGGATTTCAAAAAGGGAATTTGTTCCATTTGAGAAACTCGTCAATAGTTTCCTCTAAGGTGGGCAAGTATGCATCAGTGAAGGTCTGTCTGCTTTAAGGCCTTCAGCACCATGGTACACAAGGAGTTCCAGTCTGCAGGGAAGAAGCCCGGACTGCAGATATGGCGAGTGGAGAAGATGGATTTGGCACCCGTTCCATCAAAGCTCTATGGAGACTTCTACACAGGGGATGCCTACATCGTCCTCTTCACCACTCCTGCTCCTTCATACAATGTGCACTCATGGATTGGTATAACTGATTTATAATCATTCAGTTTTCATCTGCAACTTTCTTACAGAAAACAGTTTTATCCTTCTTCTATCTGTTGTGCTGCAGGCAATGAAGCAAGTAAAGATGAGAGCGGGGCTGCAGCCATTCTCATCACTCAGCTGGATGATCACCTCGGTGGTGCTGCGGTGCAATTCAACGAGTTCCAAAACCAAGAGTCGCTCACCTTCCAGGGTTACTTCAAGTCTGGCATAAAGTACATGGTGAGATACTCCTGCTTCATAACTTGTGTTTCTACCAATGAAAAGAAGGACTTCATTTGTTATTAATGTGCAGCAGGCATGGAACTTTTTAAGCTGAGGGGTTGAATTTGTTGGGTTATTCTGGGAGCTCTCTGGAGTTGTGGTAGGCTGCTCCTCCTGGTTTTCCATGGAGGGTTTCCATGGAGAGTTTGAACCAGCAAACAGGAAAAACAGGGACACACTCTGACAAATGCCAAAACACCAGACTGCTACAAATGCCATTAACTTAAATAGTTTGTCCAATACTGATCATTTTTTTCCATTTTGCTGCTCTTCTTGTTTTCCAGAGCACATTTAAAAATAAATAAATAAGTGGGATTATCACACAGGATCTCGCTGTGGGAAACATTCCTTTTAAATTCGGCTGCATGTTGCCATGAGTCACCACATTCCTTTTGTTTTGTAGGCTGAACCTTAGGGCAGACTTTCTTCCATTGCAGTCCAACCATAAAGATGTTTCAGTTTATGATATTCCGCTCCAGAATGCCTTTAAAGCCCACTGGATTATTTGTGACTGCAATTAAACTAACGCTAAGAGATTTTTTACAATAGTATTCGGATGATAATTGCTCAAACCTTTTAGCTTCTGGCCCACTAAATAACACTGGAAGAGACTTGCGAGTCCCACTGTTTGTTAAATACTCTATTCTTTATAGAATAAATATGTTCTTATCATAATCCCTTTTGTTATTTACTTTTACTTCTGAAGACTTCAACACCATAGGATCTTTCACTTCTTGACAGACGGCCCCCAGTGTGGTCATGACCCAAACTTTGGGAACCGCTGCATTATAATGAGGCTTTTTCTTCAGATTTACAGCAGCAAGTACAGCAGCAAAATATGAAGTTTTTCTTCAGTTTATTTGACAAAAATTTATTTGATTCAGCTAACCAGGTCGTCTTTTGTTAAGTCTACACAGTCAGAAGAAGGCGTTGTGGTTTTTAAAGTGTTTGTGCAATATGGGAGTGTGAGTGTAATTCCTGGAGTTGTGGGCTGTTACCTGTTAGCCTGACATATTCAGTGGTTCCTAGAAAGAACAAATGGAAGGATTGCAAAGGGATCAAGCTTTAATCCAAGGGAAGGAGTTGTACGTGTTCATTTGTTTGTGGTTTGGTGGTTGAAAGTTGAGCAAACAGGGTGGTGTGTGCATTAGAGAGAAGCGCTTCTCTGTCTTTACAGAATGAAATGCCTAACAACGTTGTTTGCAGGATGTGATGTTTAACATATTCATGATTTTCATGCTTGGTCTTTGAGCATTTGTATTAAGTGTTAATGTTGTGTTAATGATTTGTTACCTACAGGAAGGTGGAGTAGCCTCAGGCTTCAAGCATGTTGTGACCAACAACATGGATGTGAAGCGCCTGCTGCGCGTCAAAGGCCGGCGTACGGTCAGAGCCACTGAGATGGCCCTGACCTGGACGAGCTTCAACAAAGGAGACTGCTTCATCATTGACCTGGGAAAGGTAAGACAAAGTCTACGCTAATGAAAATAAAGGCATAATCCCTCCTTAATTTGCTCCCTTCTCTTCCGCATGGTGCACAAACAGGAGATCTACCACTGGTCTGGCAGTGAGAGCAATCGCTATGAGCGGCTGAAGACCACTCAGATGGCCCAGGACATCCGTGACAATGAGAGAAATGGGCGCGCTGACATGATCATGATCGAAGAGGGATCTGAACCAGAGGCTGTCACCAAAGTAAGCTTTTTCCCAAAATCTTTGTTGCTGGTCATTTGGTTTCTAAGAGGTCCATCAACAGTCATCTGCTTTTTAACAGGAACTTGGACCAAAGCCAGAGTTACCTTCAGGAGACTCTGATGAGTGTGATGAAAAGGCCAAGAAGAATAAGGCTTCTCTGTATCTGGTAAAGATATGCCACTGGTGAACATGTCTCTATGAAAGGTTCACTTGTATACTGTTACTGGTTACAGGAAGAAATGTCTTAATAATGTGCAACAAGTTATATATTTCCTTCCAATATTACTATTTACATACTTACAAATAATATATGATAAATTAGATACACATATAGGCAGCAATACTAAAAGGAACAACAACAATACACTGACAAAATGTTCAAGCCTCTTCAACGTAGAAACAAAAGTGCAAAGGTGTCTTGAAATTGCAAATCAAGTCACTTTCAGATTTGCATATTCCCAATTTAAGCAAGTCAGGACAATTTGCAACAAGTTACATGTTGAAAAACCCACAAACTTAAGTTCTGTGCTAAAAACCCATTGTAAAAAGTTTAGTTTGTAGGAAAAATTAAGTGCATTGAACTTAAAGCAGGTGTCAGTTTTTACAGTGTAACCTTTCAGCTAAAACGTGTGAATCTCTATCAATAATCTGATCTTGATCTTAAAAGTCTACAGAAAGCTCAAAGTTATTCATCAAGGCCCAGATGAAGTTTAAACATATAGAGCACCACTGTAGTCTTCTAATTGTCTTTCAAACCTTACAATTACATTTGGGTTAAAGGCCTTGCTTTGTAGAAAATTCACCACAATCCAATCTAATAGATACTGCAAGTCCCTGGAAAAAAGAGTCCTCAGAACCTACTGGAATAATAATGTGCCTTCAATAAATATCAGACCTCTGGACGTTCCATAGGTCTTTTCAGTCTTTCTCTGAAGTGAATTTCCTGCTAAAATTTTCAGATAAATCCTCAACTCAATAAAATGTGTCCCTTTCTTCAGATATTCCCTTATTTAGGCTTGTGATAGTTAAAAAGTAGAGTTATTTATTTTGATTTCTTATAGACTCAAAATATAGTCAAACAGCATTGTGGTTCTCTTGTCATGATGAGGTAGCAAAAGGACCTAAAATGGAGACCCAAATGGTGATGACGATGATGTTTAATGTAAATAAGGAAACTTACAGTCGTTGCACCGGAACTGACTACAGCAGGCACAGAGAAACAAGGTGACAGGAGGAGAAGAAGACATAATTAACAGGAGCAGAACAGGAAGGAAACACAGGAAGACATATATAATATATATTATATATTATATATATATAATATATATAATATATAACAGAATATAATACAAAAATGATCACAGAATGAACTAACAGAATCCACTAACTAAAACAAACAAAGCAAAAACACAGAAGGATATTAAACCAAAGAGGGCATGATCCAGGAGGTTAAAGAATCAGTCCAGAACAAACACCTGGAAATCATGACAGCTCTTGTCTGGAGAATGTTGTTGAAGTAAAATGTTCCTTCAGGTGGCACCTTGGTCAGCAAGGTTTCTTTTCCGCGTTTTGTTTCCATGGTAACCAAATGTCGTACTGGCCAATAGTTGGTTGTGGAACTCTCCACTGCTTTCATAACAAGCATGCACCAAAGTATCAGCATCAAAGTTTGGTATTGGACAGACCCACTGCTTTGTCATGTGAATGGAAGGATGACCCAGGTCAGCTTTGGTTTAGTGAGAATTGTTTTCTAGAAATCAGAAACATATTTGGAAAATGTCTATTTTCATATGACAAAGTCTTTTTACCCAAGACGCTCAACGCCAGGTTTACTACATCTGTGCTGAGACCTTTCTGAATAAATGTGTGAATAGATCAATGTAAAATATTGTGTAAAACTGCTTTGATTGGCAGTATGACTAAAAACACAATGTATACAGGTGTTGCTCATTAACTGTTTTACATTGTCCTCTGGGGCTGTGCAATTTTGCCAAAAATCTAAATTGCGATTTATTTCAACCATAATTGAGATTTAATTTTGAGCCCTGAAGATAAAGATGTCCGTAAAGAAGGACTATTTTAGACAAGAAATATAACAGGTTTTTTTTTATTTATTTATCAGAATATCATTATTCAAGAGAATAGCTTGTTGAGTTGGACATCAATCCTTGTTGAAAATAAAGTGCAAAGTGCAACTAACAAACAAGTCTATGTAATTAACACTTTGACCAGAACTTTCGAAATACCATGGTGAGATTCCTGAAAGTTTCTGGTAAAAACAGTATGAATATATAAACTCTAAAACAAATAATACAATTTGATTATCTCACTGCTGCAACTCTCTTCCCTTTCATGTGGAGGTAAACCCACTTTAAACATACAGTATTACATAAAGGACGTCTCTTTCCCATTAATTATTGCATAGCCAAAAATTGCTGACCTCTGCAATATGGGAATTGCGTTTTTTTTTTTTTTTTTTTTAAATTGCGATTATATTGCAAATGCGATTAATTGTGCAGCCCTGTTGTCAGCTAGAGACATTGCCATGACGACGGTCAAAACCAAGACAACAGCATTCTCTAACTTCCTGGTGCACTTACAGCTAAAAACAGATCAATCCTATTATCCAAGCACACCATTAGCAGAATAAAAAAGTGGTGTAGCTGCTTCATGCAGTTGAACAGACTGCTTTTCTTCCAACATTTTAAATGTCCTCTAACAGATGTGAATGTTTGAACAGATCCTTATAGGATGACATGGATGCAGAAGCACAACACAGCTGTGCCCTGGCAGTAGCAAAAGCTTTGGGCTGTTTTATTTAGGAAACTACTGCCTACATGACTAGAAGAAACTGGTGTTTTTATAAGCATTGCTTACTTTTAGGGATTTCGTCATGCAGTAAAGTGATTAAAAAATTGTAAAGTCATCAATCAGGATGTAATGTTGAAATAGGCTTAAATCCTGTCTTTTATTTGCAGGTTTCTGATGCTGCTGGTAGCCTGACAACAACTTTGGTGGCCAGTTCAAACCCATTCAAACAAAACATGCTCTCTCCTGATGAATGCTACATCTTGGACAATGGAGAAGACAACAACATATTTGTTTGGAAAGGTATAAGACTTTTCAATTCTGTTTCTTTTTCTGGCTCTATTTTGTACATTCATTAAAGCAAAAAGTTTAGTACTCTGTGACAATTCTCTATTAAAGAAAAGGTTAATCATTCACTGATTAGACCAACGTGTCTCCAGCTCTGACCATTGTACCATACCCTAAATTGCAGGACCGAAGGCAAACCCAGATGAGCGTAAAGAGGCGCTGAATGCTGCTCAAAAGTTTATCAAACAAAAAAACTACTCCCCAAGAACAAAGGTGCTGTTGCCATGCCATCCAACCATCTTATCAGATCTCCGTTACAAGGTATCATGTAAAGATACTCATTGCTTGGTGTGTCTCTGCCAAAAACAGGTTCAGATCATTCCCGCAGGGAGTGAGACCACTCTATTCAAGCAGTTCTTCTTCAAATGGCTGGAGGGAGAGTGCACGGGCCAGACCTACACTGTAGGCCGCATCGCTAAAGTGGAGAATGTTCCCTTTGATGCCACAAAGCTACATGGTAACAACGCCATGGCTGCCCAACATTGCATGGTGGATGATGGCAGTGGGAAGGTCCAGGTAAGGCCGCTGGCTATGCTGCAATTAGGAAACATATTTCCTATTATTATTATTGGTAATAGTAGTGGTATAGATATTAGTGGTTTAAAATATGACACCATTGGCAGATCTGGCGTGTGGAAGGAGGTGACAAAGCTCCTGTGGACCCATCCAGCTATGGCCACTTCTATGGAGGAGACTGTTACCTGGTGCTGTATTCCTACAATCATGGAGGCAGACAGAAGCACATCATCTACACCTGGTGGGTGTAACTTTCTCAGCATGACGGAGCACTATTTCTAAGATAGCTACAGACAAACTGGTCCCTGATAGTCCTCTATACATCTCCTCTACCCTTCTGTTCTTAACTGTCTACAATGCTGGCAAACTTTGCAATTAATATTAAATTATTTTCAGGCATTAATGTTTCTTTATAATATGGGAAGCAGGCTGATATTACCAGATTGCAGAGAACCAACATCCATGTGATTGGAGAACAACTGTATTCCTGTGCTGCAGGCAAGGCCACAAGTGCAGTCAGGATGAACTGGCGGCGTCGGCTTTTCTCACAGTGAGACTGGACGATTCAATGGGAGGAGTGGCCACACAAGTATGTTATTCTCATCTTGTATTTTTACCAAAAACAACAAGTATATTTTCTGTGCCGAGTTTTACGACTTCTGATGCCAGATAAATCCATCCATCCATCCATCCATCAATTTTCTAGCGCGAAGGGTGCTGGTGTCTATCTCCAGCTGTCAATGGGCAAGAGGCGGGGTGCACCATGGACAGGTCGCCAGTCTATCGCAGTTGCCAGATACAATTCCATTAACATTTTTTTTTTGTTTTGCCCACACGCTGCAAAAAGGGAACTAAAAGTAAGTGCCAATGGGATGAGTATTCTTACCCCTAAAATAAGATAATTAGATATGCTGTACTTGAAATGAGATAATGGAGATTAATTGTTTCTATTTTTAGTGCATTGGCAAATAGTCTTATTTACCTGCTCAAATCACGGAAAAATACACTAATTTCCTGGAAACTTTATTTACTTTTAGTTCCCTTTCAAGTAGCACCTTGTTTGTTCTGATACTTAATGTGGGCTGCACTAAAAGGCCCAACACGGGTTCCTTGCAGCAGGAAGGTCTTGGGGGTGAATCCCCCCCAGCGTGATCTCTCAGTGCCTGCGGAGATTCTCTCCTGGTATTCTGTCCTCCTCATACAGTTCAGAAACATAACTGTTAGGTTTGATTGCTAGTCTTAAATTGCCCGTTGGTGTGTGTGTTTGTGTGTGTGTGTGTGTGTGTGTGTGTGTGTGTGTGTGTGTGTGTGTGTGTGTGTGTGTGTGTGTGTGTACATGGTGGTTTGTTCTGTGTGTCTCTGTGTTACCCTCTGATGGACTGGCAACATGTCCCCTGTGTACCCCTGCTCTCACCCAATGACCTGTTAATAGGCACCAGCACCCAGCGACCCTGCAAGGACAAGGGGGTATAGATAATGGAAATGTTGTGGGTTCCAAAGAAGAAGAATTGCCAATTTTCACCCGCTAGCCAGTGCAGTGGTTCCACAATTTGTTTCTTGGTAGCCTCTGTTCTCTGTGTTTAAAATGAAGAGAGTACAAAGCAGATCAAGTTAACCCAGGGTTTGTAATAATCAAGGTGCACTACAACATAAACACAATTGGAGGCACAATAATAAAACAAGAGTATGTGTTTGGTAAAAAACGTGGGCAATGAAACAAGCTACAGAACTGTTATAAAACTGCTTGAAAAACAGCCAAAAAGACTTTTGCATTCACCACCAATGTTCATTCAAAAGAGTGATCCATCCTTGTACTTTTTTTAAATGAATGGCACCTAAGTTAGATAAAAAACACAATCTAAGTTTATTGCTAGCAGAGACCTATAATGTGAACCGATCCTGGGATCAGGTACACTAGGCCCACTGGGTTAAGTTTTCCACCTCCGGCCATTCAAACTGACATGTATGTTTATGATCGGTGGGAGGAAACAGGGTACCTAGCAAAGAAAATGGTCCAAAATTATACCATTTAAAAACATGAACAGCATAATGTCTAAAAAGACTTCTTACAACATGGAATACAATATTAGACATCGCCTGCCTTGACTGACCTTCTGACATATTTTTTGGTCAAAGTCTGAGTTTCGAGCATAACTTAGGATGCCTAATGCTAACCACTCTGCTTGTGTTGCCTCATCTTAGCTTCAGAGAACTTGATGTGCACATATTTCAGCGAAGTCTGATCAGGTTAATTGTCGGATCAAAATGGTACTTAGTTAAAAATTAGGATACTGGTTTGAGTCCTTGAGTCTCTTCTCATTGTTATACACGCCCAAGCGGCCATTTCCAGCTTGTCTAAATGTCTCAGCGCAGCACTGTACAGCTACAGGACAAGCCTGGACTAAAGAAAGAATATTGCTCATTGGTGGCGAATCACAGTATAGTTGGTTGAACTCCTGAAATCGTTTAGTCAGTGTACTCAAACAGTGAACATGAAATATATTGAGTAGTTAAAACTCTATATAGAAATGAGCTTCCTCTACATTGTCATTGCCTGCAATAATTGACATAACATTTTTCTGCTTATACATTTTTATGACTAGCCCCTCTCTGGGCCTTTTTCGAATACTTTGAAGCCCCAGATGATTCCGTTCTGGTCTTTGATGGGATACAAGATTTTCCTTGATGCCTTAGCTCTATGTTTAAAGCAGATGGGCTGCAGCTGTGACACCCACAACCTCTATAAACACAACGTTTAAGCAACAGATGTGTCTCTACAGGTCCGGGTCACTCAGAGCCAAGAACCCCCTCATCTTGTGAGCTTGTTTAAGGACAAGCCTTTGGTCATCCACCTGGGTGGGACGTCCCGCAAGGGTGGAGACAGCAAACCTGCCAGCACGCGGCTCTTCCATATCCGCCAGAGCTCCACCAAAGCTTTGCGGGCTGTTGAGGTAGGCTCTGTTTCTTACAAAGAGGTAACACAGAGACGATGCTTTTCGGGACAAACATTGAAAATCTGTCATCTCTCACCCAGGTGGAAGCTACGGCCTCCAGTCTCAACACTAACGACGTCTTTGTGCTGAAATCGCCGGACTCCCTATTCGTGTGGAAGGGAAAAGGAGCAAGTCCAGATGAGATGAATGCAGCCAAGTATGTTGCCAGCCTGCTGGGTGGAACTCCCATAGAGATGGAGGAATCCAAGGAGAAAGGTGATAGGCAAAAGTAGACGTTCAACCACCGCAAGATGCTGTTGCAAGTAGTACTTTGTTGTGTTGAACAAGATGTTGTCCTACTGGCAGCTGATTTCTGGTCAGCACTGGGGGGAAAGAAAGACTACCAGACCTCCATTACCCTCCAGAAAAACATCAAACCTCCAAGACTGTTTGGATGTTCCAATAAGACTGGCCGGCTGATAGTGAGTATTCATGTTCACTTGTTTACTACTACAGACATCAGGTCTTTAATGTTATAGAGTCAGGCTCCATTCAAATAGCCTTAATAATAGCTTCTAGCTCCTGTTCCTAGCTCCTGTTTCTTAACCTTTCACGGGGTCAACAGTAAGAACTCGGACAGCCTTTAACTCCGACGTCATTATATGACTGAAATGCTCATGGGTGATGAGAGTCAAATCGAGGTCTACAGCCTTCCGAAAATGAACTACAAAGTGCGTGATCTCTTCTCTCCGGACATTTTCTCTGATTTCTGTGAGGACTGTGGGATACATTAAGGCTTCTTAGCACCAGTAAGGGTTCCTAGGAAAAATTAACCATGGGAGGGAGCATAAGGACTTCTTTTCCTACCTCCTTTCTTACCGACTGCTCTCTTTGGATAGCATTTATCATGGCAACCGCTGTCGCACTTCTGCTTTGGCTAAACAGTCCTTACCATTTTGCAATGTGTCACTTTGTAAAAGTGAAACCCCTGCAGCATCTCTAGTCTTTTGTAAGCTCCAACAAGTGTTCTTGCAGGTTTGGCCTGTGTTCCTCTGACCAGCTTCCTTTTCTAAGCTGACAACAGGCACCACCACAACAGGATGCTGACATCAGTTTTCTGCCACACAAGGCAATAACATATTAGCCAAGAAGTGTAGTGTTGGTCTGATCTTCTTTTCATATGTTTGCTGCATCCCTTATATACTTGGTACATTGGAAGTTGTGGTTGTAATAATGTGATAAACTGTGGGAACAGACGTTCAAAGGATGGCAACATGTTTACAAAGCATCATACTTTTCCATAAGCATGAGTTTCACAATGTACAGGCAGAAGAGGTGCCCGGCGACTTCTCACAGATCGATCTGGCAACTGACGACGTCATGATTCTGGACACATGGGATCAGGTCTGTGGAGGATTACATGGGTGGATGGTAAATCTCTTTTCAGGCAATTTCCTGGCTTTAAACTCATTCAGATGTTTCTGTCCTCAGGTTTTTGTCTGGATTGGAAAAGAAGCAAATGAAACAGAGAAGGCTGGAGCGCCTAAAATCGGTACATCTCACCCCTACCCTCTCTCCTCACCTCAATCGCAAAGAACATTTCCAGAACACACCTGAGTTTGAGTTTCTTAACGTCACCTTCTTTTCCTTTCAGCTGAGGAGTATGTGAAATCAGACCCCTCTGGCCGTCGTGGCATCCCCATCATCACCATCAAGCAGGGGCAGGAGCCACCCTCCTTCACTGGCTGGTTCCTTGCTTGGGACCCCAAGATGTGGGACCAAGATGCCTATGAACGCATGAAATCCTTAAACAAAAAGAATTAAGTGTAGAAAACAAAAACTGCCTAATGTTGCGCCCCCAATGTTGGAAATGTTATGGCGGACAAAGCTTTCTTCCATGTTCTTGCTGTTTTTCATATGCATTGATTTGCTTGCACCAGGAAACTGGCTGGTTTGTGCAACTCACTAAGAAAAAAACAAAACAAAAACAGGATGTGATCTTGTTTTCCAAGTTTTGTGGCCGCAAAAAAAAAAACACACATTTTATCCACATATCATAAAGTGAGATTTCAGAAAAAATCTGAATATATGCACTGCTATGAACTCTACATTGAAAAAAAAAATGTGAACCCTAAATTTGTAATAAAAATAAACGCATTTTCTGACCCCATATTTTTGTCTGACAAGTCTTCAATATGTTCCACGCCTTGGCTTCCCTGTGACAATAGTCTTGTTATCATTAACCTAAATCCTCCTGTGCATCAGCCCCATGTGTTGGCCACGCTTGATGGTAATCTGCAGACCATGCGCACAAGGCTTCTGCTGAGTTGCAAGCCTGTGGATTAAGGAGCGGGCTTTAAGAGCGCCCCAACTATTGCCTGCCTTCTTTTGTTCTCCTTCATTCTGCATCAGCTGTGGCTGCAAGACAAACAGGAACAAAGCAGGCACAATGAACCAGAAGGTGGTACTCATCACAGGCTGTTCCTCCGGGATCGGCCTCGCTCTGGCCAGCCGGATCGCGAAGGATGAGAAGAAGAGGTTCATGGGTAAATGTTTCCATTTGCTGCTTGTCTTAAAACTGGGTGTGTTCACTTAAATGATAAAACAATCGAATGTTCAAGGTTTGTGTCATGTAAAAGTATCAGATTGTTACATGAATATAGTAATCCACTGAATAACTATAGCACAAAAAAGTGCTGTGAAGAAAAATATTTGGGTTTATTTTTTAAGGGAGGATCTTTTATTTTCTCTCAACTTTCATCGAGTTACTGGGCCTGTTTATGCAACTTATTGGGTGCTCCGGGCAATTTTAGCACTGCGTAAACATCAAGAGGAGATTAATCGATATTTCTATATAACTTTAAAGTCTCTTGCCACCCAGTTTCAGTTACTCCTTATGTAACACACAAAGAGATAGAGGGAATGCACAAAAAACTGAGGATGAAATACAATTTAAAAAGCTAAATATTCAAGATCATCGGGGCATTTGTTTGTTATCACATAGTAATTCATATATTGTCACACAGTTATATATTCCCTTGGAAACAGTCCCAGTGGTCTGAGGATTATCCTGAGTAAATGCGATGATTGATTTACTATCGCATCATCCTGAAAAAGGAAGCTGAAGTTGAGCTGAACGGCTGTCGCTCCACTGCTTTGACTGCACAGCTTCTCTTGCATTGTTTGGTCTGGTCAGCAGGCAAATCAGGATCAAAGCGAAGAAATAAAACACGCATTACAGCTGATCACAAATATATCATACTGCACAGCAGGTAAGACCCACACCAAACGCGCTCTGCACTCAAAGGAACAATTTCTTTTATGTGTTGTAGTCTATGCCACCATGAGAAACCTGAGCAAGGCCGAGCCGCTGGTGGAGGCCGCCGGCCGGACTCTGGGCAGGACACTGGAGATCAAGCAGCTGGACGTGTGCAGCGAGGAGTCCATCAAAGCCTGCGTGGACAGCCTGCCAGAGCGCAGGGTGGACATCCTCAGTAAGCCGGCACACTTGTCGCAATTCAGATACTTATACTACCATTTTATTCTTCGTTCTCTCTGTGCACACGTTTCCACTGCAGAGAAACACTACAAGCCAGTACATGCACCAAACAGGCCAGGATCTTACATAGTGTCCCCCACAGTGGCCCTCGGTAGTGTTCTTGTCCTGTAAGTGCATGCAATCCTCTGCATAGGCCACTTCTTTGGACTCTACTGGGCTACTCCATATACTGCCACCTACTGGGAAGCCTGTGTAAGTTCACAACAATATCTTCAACCGCTATAATCAGTGGTCAGCCACAGACATGAATCAGTCCTTCTATAAGTATGGCACCTTAACAGTTAAAAAGGTTAAATTATGCAACTAAAATGTGAACTTTCTGATGTTATGTTTATGGAAACTGCACACCGCCTGTACATTAATCACTGACTGGCATTATGTCCATTACCATGACTATAGGCTTCTTGACGATACTCAAACTGCAGCCAGTAAACTTATTTCACCATAATCTAAAATCAAAGCAAAATCAATGGTTTCTGTAGATCAGTTCAGGTTTGCTTGTTACAGCTGATGTCTTTGTTTGCTTTAAAGACTATAATACAGCATCTTACACAAAGTGGAGTCACATTTGTCTGACATAAGTTGAGCTTAAGGTAAAAAGAAAATAACGCATCAGACATCTGAGAGCTCATATAGAATACTTCCTTTTCAGCTTATTAACACATAGTTAAAAAACTTTACACGTAAACAAAGAGTTAAATTTTTTAACCCCTAAAATTGACTGAAAACACTTCAGAAAATAATAATTTTCATGCATCCATCCAGCCACTAGGCTGTACGTTCTTACCCGTGATGAGTCGAGGGTGAACTGGCGCCTATTTGCAGCACTCATTGAGGGAGAGGCGGGGTAAACTTTGGAAAGGTCACTGGGAAACCTGGAGGCGCACAGGACCAACATCCATGCATCCAAACACACAGGAGCAGTTTAGAGTGACTAGTTAGTCTAACGGTCAGGTGTTTGGACTGTGGGAGGAAGCCAGAGTACCCACAGAGAACATGCAAACTCCACGAAGAAAGCCCCCTGGATGGATGACCTTCTTGGTGCATAGCAGCAGCGCTAAAACCTGCATTACAATGCAGCCCGTAACTTATGTATGTAACGGTTAATATTACCGCGCTCCTGTCTCAGTCAGCAACGCTGGGATGGGACTGATTGGACCCATCGAGTGTCAGTCTATCGATGAGATGAAGACGGTCATGGACACCAACTTCTTTGGGCTGGTGCGACTGCTGAAGGAAATCCTGCCTGACATGAAAAAGAGGAAAAAAGGCCACATCGTGGTCATCAGCAGCGTCATGGGCATTCAAGGTGAGGAAGGCTAAGCAGGTCATCTTCTGTGCAATAGTGTAAACATTGCCCTGACAGTCTGTCTGTCTGTCTGTCTGTCTGCCTGCCTGCCTGCCTGTCTGTCTGTCTGTCTGTCTGTCTGTCTGTCTGTCTGTCTGTCTGTCTGTCTGTCTGTTTTAGGAATCTTATTCAACGATGTCTATGCAGCATCCAAGTTTGCAGTGGAAGGCTTTTGCGAAAGCTTGGCAGTTCAAGCTCTGAGGTTCAGTCTGAAGTGAGTGAAATGTGCATCACCAACACGACAAAACATGCAAACAACACCAATGCATAAATAGAGCATCTGTTCAGACACGCTGCACAACACCAAACAAATATGTTACTTAAAGAATGTCATGGCAACAAGCGCCCACAGCCTGCTCTGGTTTCAGACAGGTTCTGACACGGTACCAGTCAGTTTCTCAACATCAGACAGTAACAGAGGGCTCTAACAAAGAATAGGATTGGTTAGGTCGCTGTGATAATTCCAAAATCCATGAAGTATTTCTTCATATCACCTTTTTTCCCTGTTCTTTTGTTCAACTTATTTGCCAGCATCAGCCTGATAGAACCAGGTCCAGTGATCACAGAGTTTGAGCGTAAGGTCTTTGAAGAGGGCATGAAGACGGATCTCAGCAAAGCAGACAAAGTGACTGCAGACATGTTCACAAACATCTACCTGAAGAACTACAGCCAGATCTTCGAAACCCTTGGTCAGACAGCGGAGGATGTAGCAGAGGTATTCGTTTAATATCAGTTCCTTTGACGCATCACTTTGCCGTTCATAGTCTGCACAGTTACTGTGCCTTGCAAAAGTATTCACCCTTTGAACTTCTCAATGTTTTGTTACGTTACAACAACAGACACAAGTGTATTTTAGAAAGATTTGATGTAATACTTGTGGAGTGGAGGGGAATGGATTGTAGATTTACCATCTAATTTTTTTAATAAGTCCATAAAGGTGTATTATGCATTTTTATTCGCTGAGAGCAATTCCAACCATCATTAAAAAAATGCAAAGATCATGCCACAACTGCACACCTGGCAAGGCATGGATGAGAGCATCAATTGGAAAAACAGCCAATAGGCCCACAGTTTGCAGGAGATGCAGAGAGTCACAGCTCAGGTGGCGGAATCTGTTAACAGAACCAATGACAGGATTAATACAAAAAATCTAAGAATAGAATTACACTAGCTGACTTACTACAAAATAACTATATAAAATATGCATTGATATAAATAAAGAAAATCCAACATCATAGTTATCATTTTAATAAGTGGAGGATTAACTGCAAACGAAACAACCCAACAGTCCTGTGCTATAGAGGTAGTGTGCAAGTGACAAGTTTAAAGTGACAATTATGCACTTGTACAATTGTAAGCATTCATTTTGTGGTTTTCCACAAGCCTTGTAGGGGACACATCATTCATGTGGTCACACATGAAGGAATTTTGTGGGCCATCCTGTGTGTGGCATAAAACGGAAACTGAACATCATCGTAAACACATGGTCCCGAGGGCGAAGCATCACGCCCAGTAAATCTGTGGCAAGACTTGAAAATAATGTTCACCGACACTGTTATCCATTTTAAGAAAGCTATTTTGTAATGCAAAATGGGGAAAAAAATGTATTCTCAGATGTACACAGATAGTTGAGATATTCACCAAAGACATGAGCTCAAAGGCCAATTTCATATTTTTAGTTGCAAACAAATAGTATACATCACTTCCTTCCATCTCTCAACTATGTATTATTCTGTGTTGGTATAGCACATAAAAAACAACTTTCCTTTGATGTTGTAACGTGACAACATGTTTGAATGGAGTGAGAAGTTTTGCTAATCTTTGTGAGATATCGTGTCTGTAAGTTGAGCTTATCCTCGCCGTGCGTGTTTTCCTCCCAGCACACCTACAGGATCATCACCATGGACAACCCTCCCTTCCGCCATCAGACAAACACTCTCTACACGCCCATGACCACACTGAAATATGCTGATCCCAATGGAGACCTTCCCATCGAAACATTTTACAAAATGGTGTTTGAACACGACAAAGTCTTCAACGCCAGCCTGAATTTCCTCAAGCTGCTGCGCTGGAGAAGTCGCAAAAGTTTTACCCTGGAAAAAGAGAAGAGTACCTGAGAGGACTTGCACCCACGTGTCCGGGACTGTGTCTACGTCCGAAAAATATATCACACCAGAATATACTCACGCAGCTAAGAATTTGTAAATAAATAAATCTCTGAGTAACAAAAATATGACTCTGCAGTCTTCTGCTCTTCAGAATGTGTTTCAGAGCAGTAAGCAAGGCACTTCTTCTGGCCCAACTTAAATTATATTAAACCAAGAGATTTCCATTGCTTAATACAGTAGCTCTTCATGTCATAGTAGGCTTTTGAAACAGGAGTATTCTAAGTTCATTTTGATAACTAGAATTTACAGTTACTAATGAAAACCCAGAGTTTGTTTTATTATTCTTGAACACAACTGAGAGGGGCCATCTGCTTCAGCCATGACCTACAGGGGCCTACCTTCTTTGTGGAGGATGTCAGTGGCTGTCCGCTGCTCTGCTCAATGATTGTGTTGGTCATTTACACAACTTTTTGGTATGAAATATCAATGTCTTTACTGATGTTACGCAAAATTAACATTTTTGAGAAACATTTGTTGCTGTCTTTTTTTTAGCTGTAAGCCATAATAATCACCACACAAATAAGCCCTGTAGATCAGGGGTCACCAACCTTTTTAAAACTGAGAGCTATTTCATCGGTACTGTGTTACACGAAGGGCTACCAGCACTGATCTTTGAACCAGACGAGTCAGGGCTCACCAATAAACATATTTGCAATGCTCTCTCTTTTTTTTTTTTTTAGATATTTTTTATTTTTAAATCTATATAAATGCAAGTGGGATTACAAAAGTAGAGCAACTGAATTACTGAAATAAATGCACTTATTGATGATATTCTAGTTTATGGAGACTGTGTGCTTTGCATGTTACCCGCTGTAATGGATTACAGGGATTCTTCTGCTCACTCACTGCCACCCTCCGTCGGACTAGAGGAACTGGATCACATATTTCTCAACTGACATCATGTGATTCTCAATGATGATTCATTTGGTTATTCAAAGCGTGCTCTATACAACAACAATTCAAATTCTAAGCAACTCAATGTTTCTCTTGATAAACATTTATTAGAATTATTTCTTATTTTTCCTAAATTAAATTGGAGAAGCTAAAATTAGAAGAAAATATTTCCTGTTTTTTATTTCCCTCATAACTTTTCTTGCAGCTTTTAATTCAATTCAATTCAGTTCAATTAAATTTTATTTATATAGCACCAATTCACGATACATGTCATCTCAAGGCACTTTACAAAGTCAAACTCAATCAAATCATCCAGATTGGTCAAAAAGTTCCCTGTCGAAGGAAACCCAGCAGATTGCATCAAGTCTCTCCAAGCAGCATTCACTCCTCCTGAAAGAGCATAGAGCCACAGTGGACAGTCGTCAGCATTGTCCATGGCTTTGCAGCAATCTCTCATACTGAGCATGCATGAAGCGACAGTGGAGAGGAAAACTCCCCTTTAAGTGGGAGGAAAACCTCAAGCAGAACTAGGCTCAGGATTTTTTTTAGGATTAGCTGAAGGTTTTATTTTATTATTTTTTTACTCAAGATTTTTATTCCCCTGGTATTAGAGAATTCCGATAGCTCAGCCTTGAAGCAACAAATGCATGGATTAATTTATCATCAACCCTCTGGGACAGAATATTTAGGTCTTCAATAAGTGAGGCAGCTTTAGAAATACATGTAGAACCTGATCTTTGTTTGGAAGGTTTTGATTCAGTTAAGCTTTCTGACTTATTAAAATAGTTCCAAAAAGTTCTTGTCTACAGCATATAACTGTTGACACGAAGCGTTATTAAATTAATACAATAGTTGATGTGCTGTATTCAACTTGTATGTTAAAACCATCTGCGGTTGCACTCGCTTCTTGTTACCTCTGATTAAACTCAGCATGTTGAAAGCTAATGTTCCTTCTGACAACAACGTGCACATCCAGTTAGTATTTGGGAGTGTGGTACTCACCTCAACATCGCATAGTTTCAGTGAAGGAATCATTTCCTATCCTTTGTCGCCCAGTGTATATATCAGAGGGTTTCCCACTTTTTCAAAGTGGGAAAAAAGTCCCAATTCGACATTCATCAGATCCGGTGATGCTTTAAACATTGCCAAACAGCATCTAGTGTGTGCGTGCTTATAAAAGTTGTATAAATGTAGCAACAAATGGTGCTTTTCTCTTTAGACAGAGGAGATGCTTCCTGACGCTCAAGTCAAGCATAAAAAAATAGGAGCATGCATATTGTGTAGGACCAATGATGTCAGACCAATGAAGCTTTGGACCAATAGTGTTCCTACCAAAGTTCAAATCCCTGTCAGCAACACTGCACACCTTCAATCCTCTGACCCTTTGATTTGAAGTATATTTTTTGTTCCAATGCATATCTTAATGTATCTGAAAGCATGTTTCACCGTGCTCTAGTGTTATTGAGTTGGCTTAAAAAGTGTTGTGGTAATTTACTAACCACAACGTTCAAGTCTGGTCTGGTGCAAGTGGATAACTGAATTAACACATCTCTGTATCAGTGACGTGCAGTCAGGGGAGGCAAGTGAGGCCAGGCCTCCCTTGTCATCGTGGAAAGAAAGAAAATATATAATAACATAATATTATTATAAAATATTATTATATTTTTGGTGGCACATAATTGTATGCATATTTATTTATTGAGCATTTATTTATTTCTGTATTTATTTTTAATTATGGAAGACTTGGTCCTCCATAAGCTAAATGTTAAATTTGATCAGAGTGGGTCCTGCTGTTTAATATTATGGCTCATGCAAACCCGCAGCAAATGGGGATCGCTCGCGTTTTGGCGTTCTCCCCCAGTCAAGCACGTCAACATTCAAACTGTTTGTTTTTTTTTTTTGTTTTTTTTTTTTTTTTAACAAAAGTCTGTCAGCTGATTGTGTGTTCAGCCAACAGCTCATTCATTTTATCTTTATCTTTATTCCCTGTCCGATTCTCGCTGGGTGTGTGTGTATCCAGCTCACGACTCATAAACCGGTCTCCCTGTTTCTACGTCAGTTCACGGTTTCTTAAAAAAAAATGATTCAAAACTCACAGGAATTTTTCTTGTGTTATCCGCACAACTTATATTTTACTCTGTTCTTAGTTCTGTAATGTTATATCAGAACTTTATTTCGTCTGTAATCGGAGCTTCACAGAGTCACTCTGTTATCTCCGCATCCATTCAACGTGTATTGCCTGATCTCGCTCAACCTTTTATGTAGAATTCGAGATTTCTCACTTCTCGGGCCTCTAACCCAGCAAAAAGACGGTTCCCCGTCGAGAACCGCAGTGAGCCGCCACGCTCGAGAAACACCTTTAGATTTCGGAACTCACAGGTCTTCCTCTATTTCTGTTATTTTAGGTCAGAACTATTTTTGCCTGATCTCGTTCTCTTTTCTTTTCTCTCTTTTTTTCCAAAATTCTCAATAAATTTCTGAACCACACTTTTTCAGTACTGCTCCAAGGCACTCCAAAGCATTAATTTAGCAGATTTAGTTCTACTGAGACTTGGGACACTTAATTTAGACTATTTTTCTAAGCCGAAAATGCAGATTCAGGTTCTGCCTACCTTGTTTTGTTGTGGCCAGCCAGTGTCCCTCGTCCTTTCGATCCAATCTGAAGTCCAATTCTGCCTGTCACCCCGAATCCCGGACCGAGCCCCCAAATGTTGAAGCTGTCTGCTTCCCCGGGTTCGTTAATTTGTTCTGCAGGACTTTAAAATAATAACTCAGCCATGGACGCAGAATTTCAGTTTCACCTTTGCAAAGGGGAGAGATGGTACACCTGCCGATTCCGGGCAACAACTCTCGTCTCTCTCCCGCTCAGGCTGGTTTTTATTAAAGTTAGAACATAGATTATACAAAGTCACACAATGAATGACGCACACATCCTATCGCTATCTTACTCCCTAATAACTATCTTCCCTCATTATTTTCTCCAGCTGCATGTGAACCGGAGTTTCTGTTCTTTCCCACCGCCTCGGACTGGCCTTGAAAGTTCTCTTGATACTCATACACAGAACCTATTCACATTCTCTTCTTCTGATAAACAGACAGGCCTCAAAGCAAATATATTGCACAATAAAAGCATGTTATACCTTCATAAATGTGTACTAAAAAATGAATCAAAGTTAATACATTCCACAGAACGCTGCATCACTTTTTCAGTCTCACTTTCCTGTGACTTTAAATTTATCCCCCTATGGGTTTATCATTTTCATCAATTGATGTGACATCCTTTTGTTTCTAACATTACCCATTCTCTATTAGTGTGGATATTTAGCAGGAATTGTTTTCAAATAGAGATCTGCTGTATTTAGAGCTCCTTTAACTTGCATCATACCCGATGGTATGATGCAAGCATCATACAATGGGGATGCCTTTCTTCAGCGGGGACAGGGAATCTATTCAGAATTGATAAGAAGATGGATAAAGTTAGATACAGTAGAGGAGGAACACTTGTTGCAGACTGAAATGTGCTTGAAAATGAATAGGTAGTTCACCGTCCTGCACAACATTAGTAAACGTATAGTCAGAGCTACAGTTGAAGGGTTTGGGGCGACATGTAAAGGCATAATTATGTATATTATATATCACATGTGCCTTCTAATTTTTTAGGATTTGTTGTGTTCTTTAAAGGGAAACTACCAGTGATCCTAACCTCTTTAAAAGTGCTATCCAAGCCTCATCTGTTTTCTACCACACATGTTCTGATTGATAGGCTTCTATTTGCCCAAATTAATCTAACTAACTTTTTGATATTATATATATATATATATATATATATATAAAATCAGTGACGTGCAGTAGGGTTCATAGCTGGTGAGGCACTGACGTCATCAGAGTCAGATTTACAAATATATACAATCTACACTCATTCATTAGTCATAATGTGATCATTAGTTTAGTAAGCCGGCTAGACTTATGGTACACTTTTATTAAAGGGGCCACATCATGCTCTTTAGCTGCATCAATGAGTTGTGGTCCATATAAAGTGGAACTGCCATGCCTTGGTCAGAATTCCTTACTAATTACACCCCCCATTCCCTCATTTTAACCCTGTTCTGAGCTCCATCTGAGAGCAAATCTCCTTAAATCTATCCTGTTCTGCCATTTTTGTGGTATGCTGGTGAGGCACTGACATCACCAGAGTCAGATTTACAAATATATATACTCTACAGAGTAGACTCATTGCAAAGTGCTGAAGGAGACTGATTGAGCCAAATCAATTCACCAAGAGACATGGAAAAATATTGATTCTTTGATGAAAAAAATAAAACTAAATTATTTGTCATTTGATTGGTAACAGTTTATGAGTTATGATGGATTTCTGCATTTGTAACACATTTACAAACTATAACCCACATTACGCACATTATATTACAAAAACAAAACATGAATAATTATCGCTGTCTTACCTCTACTTATAAATGAAGTCCATGCGGAGCTCTTTCTGAACAAAAATATAATTTTTCCGGTAAAAGTTCTCTTTATCTTCTTCAGATTTAAAAGTCTCTCAGTGTCAATGGAGATCACTGCCAGGGAGGAAAGCCTTCCTTGATCAGTCCCGTTCCAGCTGTATTTTTAGAGTCTTTTTAGTGCTTTACTTGTTTAGCAAAACTCGCTAATAAAACATCCATAACTTGCTGTCACTCTACAGTTTTAGGATCACGAGCGGTGCCCCTTGAGCGCCCCCTGCCGAGAGGCCAAGGAACTGCCGGCCTCATCTACAACGAGTTCTTTGGCTTTTATGATCGCTCAGCAGCACGAAAACATGTTATTATCTGCACACAGTTTGATGATCAAAACACAATTCGTAATCCACATATATTAAATTGTGGAAAATCAGTTCATAACTGTTTGAAAATTGCATTTATGATCTAGAGACAGGAAGATGCATTCACGGAATTGAAGCCAGCGCAGTTAACATGGGATTGCGCAATCCCAGGGGAGGCCAAGCTTGCTGCGGCCTCACCGGCTTCGCTATCAAGCGCCCCCAAGGATTTATATGAAAAATAGCGAAAAGTCTGCGATTTTGAAGACAATATGATCAAAAATGAGGAAATTAGATAAAAAATACTTATTACAAATGACTGAGTGAATCAAAATTCATATTATGTTATTATATATTTTCTTTCTTTCCACGATGACAAGGGAGGCCTGGCCTCACTTGCCTCCCCTGACTGCACGTCACTGATACAGAGATGTGTTAATTCAGTTATCCACTTGCACCAGACCAGACTTGAACGTTGTGGTTAGTAAATTACCACAACACTTTTTAAGCCAACTCAATAACACTAGAGCACGGTGAAACATGCTTTCAGATACATTAAGATATGCATTGGAACAAAAAATATACTTCAAATCAAAGGGTCAGAGGATTGAAGGTGTGCAGTGTTGCTGACAGGGATTTGAACTTTGGTAGGAACACTATTGGTCCAAAGCTTCATTGGTCTGACATCATTGGTCCTACACAATATGCATGCTCCTATTTTTTGATGCTTGACTTGAGCGTCAGGAAGCATCTCCTCTGTCTAAAGAGAAAAGCACCATTTGTTGCTACATTTATACAACTTTTATAAGCACGCACACACTAGATGCTGTTTGGCAATGTTTAAAGCATCACCGGATCTGATGAATGTCGAATTGGGACTTTTTTCCCACTTTGAAAAAGTGGGAAACCCTCTGATATATACACTGGGCGACAAAGGATAGGAAATGATTCCTTCACTGAAACTATGCGATGTTGAGGTGAGTACCACACTCCCAAATACTAACTGGATGTGCACGTTGTTGTCAGAAGGAACATTAGCTTTCAACATGCTGAGTTTAATCAGAGGTAACAAGAAGCGAGTGCAACCGCAGATGATTTTATATTACATAATTAAATGCCTTGGCAGAACATTGTGGCTTGTGAGCTTGTTAAGAAACAGCAGGATCTTCTTAGAGTTAACTTTAAGCAGGAAAATAAATATAATGTGGACATCATGAAAGCCAAAGATTCCCTTTTACAGTAAAAACATGTGCCCAGCCAGAGATGCACTGAGTAATCAGTGTAAAAAGAAGGGTCACTATGCAATAGTGTGCAGATCTGGAACAAGAGAAATATGGGCAGCAGGTGATGACGGTGAAGAAGTTGCATTTCTGGGCTCAGTAGCAACAGATGAAATGGAGGAAGCTTGGATCACTGAAGTCAAAGTGAACAATCTGAACTATTTACTCAAAATAGACACAGGAACGGTTGTAACCGTGTTGCCAGGAAAAGTGTACGTCTCTCTGTCACAGACACCACAGCTGCAACCCACAAAATATACATTGTATGGTGCAGGTATGTCTCCACTAGCAGTTAAAGGGAAGTTTACCGCTAACCTGAGCACTCCCAGCAAAACTACAGTACAGCCTGTGTATGTAGTAGCCGATCTGACACAAGGGTTACTTTGCCGCACAGCAAGTGTAGCAATTGGGTTGGTGGCCAGGGTAGAAGCAGTAGAGGAGCAGTTCCCAAAACTGTTCAGCGGCTTAGATCGCATGGAGGGTAAATACAGAATAGATCTTTAAGCAGATGCTAAACCATTTGCTCTGTCAACCCCAAAACATGTCACTCTTCCCTGTTACTCAGAGTAAAAAAGGACTAGCTCAAACAGAAGAGAGGGGTAATCTCTAGAGTAGAGCAGCCTACTGACTGGTGTGCAAGTATGGTCCCAGTACCCAGACCAAATAGAGAAGAAGTTTGTGTGTGTGTCGATTTAACTAAATTGAGCAATTCTGTTATAAAATAAGGACACATATTGTCATGAGTGGAGCACACCCTAGGATAGCTAGAGGGTGCAAACTCGATGCAAACTCAGTCAGTGCTTCTCACAACCTATATCACGCCCTTTGGAAGATATTGCTTTAACACACTTTGTCTTAGAAACTCTTCAGCTCCCTGTGGATGGAATTCTAAACAACTACTGACTTCCCAGAGTTATTGAATAAGGAGACGGTGGAGTGATGAAGTTCCAGCACTTTTATTGAGAAACAGTATTTATTGAAAAACAAGATAACTCGTCACATAAATATGCAAATACAACACCAAGGACTCATAACAGTTACAAATCACGTGTGCTGGAACTTTTAGTAAAGATCAGCTTGAATGCTTCATGGAGTTTTAACACACAAGATCAAAGGTTTAGCATTCACCTACAATTTAGGGTTCAACTAATTAAGTAAGGCCTGTTTTAGGTCCCTATGTGCACATTATTTTAGTATATTAGACTACTTAAGCTAAGCCTGTATACTAATTTAGGTCGAATCCGTCTACCTTCTCCCCACCCTGAAAACCCTCCTACTCGAGCCTCCACTCACCACTTCGATGGATAACCATCCACCACCCTCAAACTTACCAAACCAGGAGCAAAAGCAGGAGAGGTTCAGTGTGGCCGGGGAAACCCAGAAAACGCTACCCACAGGGGTAGTAAAAATTGGTGAGACCCCCAGGGAGATCTGCTCTCGGCCAATCTGAGCCAGAAAACCCTGTGTTGAATCTAGGAGTTACCATTACTAGCTAATTTTAAAGGATCTATAGAGCCAATCAGATCCCGGTCTGTCCTTCCATAATAAACAAAAATTGCATAAATCAGTGATCTTTGGTGTGAGAAAACTTCTCCATTTCTTTCATCAAGCAGTGAGAACAAATACGAATCATGTCAGGAAAAACATTTGAAATTCCAAATATCAATTTTAACATTGCTTAAGCAAAACTGAAGTAACACAACTAAACATTTTCATTCATGCCTAAATCGAAACTGATAATAAAACAAAATAAAAACGGAAAAAGTAACGGGGGAAAAAAAACAACAATCTGACAATACTACTGTAAAACTGCAAATCAAACAAATATATATTATCAAACCCACAGGAACATTTTTAAAAGCATTACAAAGAAGGAAAAAAAACAAAACTTGTGGTGGGCCGCTGTCCTCACAGCCAGCTCGGTGGCTCAGGTCGATGACGATGATTCCTGGCGTGTGATCTTTCTTGTCCTGCGATTTGTCGGCCCCTGGTGGTGGCGGCACCTTCCTGCAGTTTGACGCGTGGATCCAAGGAAGCCGTTGTTCGACCTTCACTGCCGTGTAAGTCGTGAGGAGCACCTCCAGTGGCCCTTTTCTAAACTTTCCCAAATTTAGTCACATTACATCCACAAACATAAGATAATATTTTATTTAAATCTTATGTGAAAGTCCAACATAACATATACAATTGTGACGTAGAAGGAATATCCTACATGATGTAAAACATTCATTACAAATAAATTAAAATTGCTCTGTGCAAAGGTATTCAGCCTCCTTTTCTCTGATGCGACCAATTGCTTTAAGCAGGAAAATGTATATAACGTGGACGTCATTAAAGCCAAAGATTCCCTTTTACAGTAAAAATATGTGTCCAGCCAGAGATGCACTGATTAATCGGTGTAAAAAGAAGGGTCACTATGCAAGAGTGTGCAGATCTGGAACAATAAAAGAAATATGGGCAGCAGGTGATGACAGTAAAGAGGAAGCTGCATTTCTGGGCTTAGTAGCAACAAATGAAATAGGGGAAGCTTGGATCATGTCACATAATGTGTATATTGGGAGAAAAAAAATCACAGCATTTACACATTAATGGTGTATACTACAGGTCGACCAATACAGGATTTTTTTAAGGCCGATACCAATCATTTTGACATCAGGCAACGTGATACCCGATACGTGTGGACGATTTTTTTCTGGCCGATTTGAAGCGGATATTGTTTTTTGATTTCCCATTTACATGAGAAATTATATTTAATTATATATATATTTCACTTTTTTGGCCCTCGAGTTCCTTTGACTTGACAATTTTGGCCCATGTACCAAAAAGTTTGGTCACTTTTGTTGTAGAAGCAACTGCAATAAATGGAGGAAAACTCATTTTACACGTCAGACATGTATGAAAAAGAAAAAAAAACCTCTGTCACGATTTGTTCTGATGAACCCGAACGCTGGAGGACGAGAGAGAGAGAGAGAGAGAGAGAGAGAGAGAGAGAGAGAGAGAGAGAGAGAGAGAGAGAGAGAGAGAGAGAGAGAGAGAGAGAGAGAGAGAGAGAGAGAGAGAGAGCTGCAGTTGTTGTGCTGTGGAATCAGAAGTACGCTGGGAGCCAGGAATAGCCAGCAACACGGGGGAGAGAGCTCTTGGAGTGCTGGAGTAGCAGGATATCCAGCAGCACAGCAGAAAAATTACTTGGAGCGCTGGAGTAGCAGGTGTCGACGAAGGGAACTCTGTCAGGCAGACGTAGGAAGCTCTGGCTAGCAGACATGGGAGGCTCTGGCTACTGGGCATGGGAAGCTCTGGCTAGCGGACGTAGGAAGCTCTGACTAGCGGGCGTAGGAGGCTCTGACTAGCAGGCGTGGGAAGCTCTGGCTAGCAGGCGTAGGAAGCTCTGACTAGCAGGCGTGGGAAGCTCTGGCTAGCAGGTGTAGGAAGCTCTGGCTAGCAGGCGTGGGAAGCTCTGGCTAACAGGCGTAGGAGGCTCTGGCTAGCAGGCGTAGGAAGCTCTGACTAGCGGGCGTAGGAAGCTCCGGCTAACAGGCGTAGGAGGCTCTGGCTAGCAGGCGTGGGAAGCTCTGGCTAGCAGGCGTAGGAGACTCTGGCTACCAGACGTGGGAAGCTCTGGCTAGCAGGTGTAGGAAGCTCTGGCTAGCAGGCGTGGGAAGCTCTGGCTAGCAGGTGTAGGAAGCTCTGGCTAGCAGGCGTGGGAAGCTCTGGCTAGCAGGCGTAGGAAGCTCTGACTAGCAGGCGTGGGAAGCTCTGGCTAGCAGGTGTAGGAAGCTCTGACTAGCAGGTGTAGGAAGCTCTGACTAGCGGGCGTAGGAGGCTCTGGCTAGCAGGCGTGGGAAGCTCTGGCTAGCAGGTGTAGGAAGCTCTGACTAGCAGGCCTAGGAAGCTCTTGCTAGCAGGTGTAGGAAGCTCTGACTAGCAGGCGTAGGAAGCTCTTGCTAGCAGGTGTAGGAAGCTCTGGCTAGCAGGTATAGGAAGCTCTGGCTAGCAGGTGTTGGAAGCTCTGACTAGCAGGCCTAGGAAGCTCTTGCTAGCAGGTGTAGGAAGCTCTGACTAGCAGGTGTAGGAGGCTCTGGCTAACAGGCATAGGAGGCTCTGGCTAGCAGGTGTAGGAAGCTCTGGCTAGCAGGTGTGGGAAGCTCTGGCTAGCAGGTGTAGGAAGCTCTGGCTAGCAGGTGTAGGAAGCTCTGGTTAGCAGGCGTAGGAGGCTCTGGCTAGCAGGCGTAGGAGGCTCTGACTAGCAGGCGTGAGAAACACGAGGCAGGACGAGGTTTGGATGAAGAATGATGACGATCCAGCAGAGAAGAGCAGACTGACGGAGGTTTAAGTAGAGGTGTTGGCAGGTGCACTGAATCCAGGCTTAATTAGGAACGACAGGTGGAACTAATAAGGAGGTGGAGTAAGAGCTGGGCTGCATGACAGGTGGAAAGTGCTGGAAAGTTTATGAGGAGACAGGCAGGACAATGCAAATTGCCTTCCTGGAGAACATCTTCTGTTTGATTTATATATTAAACTTATTTTTTCTACTTAAAAAATGTCCATGTTTTATTATCCAATCCATTCTGCTCTAACTGGCCTGAAGGAAACTGTCAAAGATGGACACACAGAGGAAGACGCTCACATACGCACACAGAAAGAGCGCTCGTAGCCAATCTACGCCACTCTGTCACATCTTTCCTGCTCCAACACGTCTTACTTCAAATAGCGTTGCGACTCTTAAACTAAACTTAATGACAGCGAGAAAAGAACTTCTTGTTGTGGGGACGAGGAGAAAGAAAAAGGCCACCGCTGAACATTATTTTCTACAAAGTTAAATGCTATAAGCGTTGTGATTGTTTTCATGCGTGTACACGCCGACTCTTCATGGCAACGAGCACTAACACAGCGGTGGCCAGCTGGAAACAAACATGTTTTTTTAGACAGTGGGATGGAGTTTTATACCGACTTTAAACAGCTCAACCACCATTTAAAAGCCAACATTGACACGCGAGTTTCTGTGAGTGAAAATGGAAGTAAAAACCCTGCTCCATTCTCAGTGAAACCGCTGTTCCCTCCCGCTCACAGTGACCGAGGCAGACATTCAAAGGGCAAATACTAAATCAGACAGTTAAAAATACAATATTTGTGTTTTCTGAAAAATACAATATTTGTGTTTTCTGTTGTATCGGGATGGGACGATACACTGCATGCATTGGCCGATCCATTGGCGCATTCAGCCACCATGCTTTGACGTCCCGTGACGCGCATACGTTGCCGCTGCCTCCTTGGCAGAGAGCGCCTGCTAATGTCAGACTGATTGACAATTTAGCGGTATTTGCCCTTTGAATGTCAGTCACTGTGAGCGGGTGGGAACAGCTGTTTTACTGAGAACGGAGCAGGGTTTTTACTTCCACTCAATGAAACTCGCAGGTCAATGCTGGTTTGTAAATGGTGGTTAAGCTGTTAAAGTCTGTATAAAACTCCTAAAAAAACTGTCTAAAAAAAACATGTCTGATCTCCAGCTGGCCACCTGCCACCACTGTGTTAGTGCTCGTTGATATGAAGCCATGTATGCGCATAAAAATAATCACAACACTTGAAGCATTTAACTTTGCAGAAAATAATGTTTAGCAGTGGTCAGTCTAGGAGGTTTCCTCCTCCTCCCCACAACAAGAAAATCTTTTGTCGCTGTTATTAAGTTTAGTTTGAGAGTCACAAAGCTAGTTGAAGTAAGACGGTGTCTTTGACAGTTTCCTTCAGGCCAGTTGAAGCAGAATGGATAGGATAGTAAAACATGGTCATGTTTAGAGCAAATACGTTTAATATATAAGTCAAACAGAACATTTCTCGGGAACGTAATTTGCACTACATAGGCCTTGTGCTGCTACATGAAGTGCACAAACAATTAAGTGTTTATTTTTTATTGTTATATTTTAAATGTTCTATATTGTTTGCTAGCCATCGTTAATGTTTTGTGTTTTTTAAAAAGGAGCTTTGCACAAGTTAGAAGCTTTTTATTTCACCCTTTTTCATACATGTCTGACATGTAAAATGAGTTTTCATCCATTTACTGCAGTTGCCTCTACAGCAGGGGTGTCCTAACTTTTCGGTACAAAATTGTCAAGTCAAAGGAACGAAAAATGAACACAATTGTTTTTTAAAACCAAAACAATCACATTAATGTTTTACCTGCTCAGCAAAATATAACTATTTTAAATGTCAGATATTTTGTAGAAAATTAACGTGTAAATTATTTTAGATCCAAAATTTTAAAAAGGGTTTTGCTCAATTGTTGTATTCACCAAGTTTATAGATTATTTTGAATAATTTAATTTGACTCTTTAACAATAAAAAATGTAACTTTTTTTTGGTCTAGCAGTATAAGAACAGTATTTGGGTCAGTTCTTTGAAAACACTTGCTGTAATCACCCAATTTTAATAATCAAATTAATAGCAGATTTTAATTCACCAAAGTCTGCATTTGAGTAATTAAATATAATTGGGTAAATGTTACTATGAAATTAAAGAGAATGTCAAAAGTGTCTTTATGTTTATTAATAATATTATTATTAAAAGATAGATACTTTGTGTTGTACTCAACATTTTCAATTGTATTATTTTTACTTTTCACGTATCGGGTACCGATTTGCATGTTGTCAAAATAATCAGTATCTGCCCTAAAAACCTGTATCGGTCGACCTCTCACTTAAACCGAATCAAGAATCTTTGGATCTGATAAGGTCTGAAAACTGCTATTCACAAACGCTCTACATCTAATCTGACTGTGCTTGAACTGATTTGCAAAGAAGAATGGCCAAAAATTTCAGTCACAAGACGTGGAAAACTGGCAGAGACTTGCAGCTGTAATTACCGCACAACGCGGTTCCAAGAAATATTTACTGGGGGATGCTGAATACTTTTGCACGTTGCTCTTTTCAGTTTTTTATTTGTTAAAAAAAGAGACCATGTATTAGTTTCTTGCTACATCACAGTTGTATACCACTTTGTCTTTCACATAAGACTCCAATAAAATGTATTTGTATTTTTTGTTTGTAATGTGACTATATGTGGAAAAGTTAAAGAAATGTGACTCATTTTGCAAGCCCTGATGGCAGGTGCGTTAGCTCTTCAAGGGCTGGAAAGAGAACGCAAATACATTCAGACCTCTGTAATTACACAACATTCTTAATACGTAAACATGCAGACCATAATATGCCAAGTACCTAGTTTTTAATTCTGCAGCAGACTATTTTGTGATAGTTAAGGGAGGTCAAATATATATTGAGTGTTGAAACAGAGAAATTGTGTGTAAGTGCATATGCATGATTCTATTCAAACATCCTGAATCCAGACTAGACAGTTTTCATACCAATCTTTCTCGGGAGTCTTGTCTTGACTTTCAGACGCAGGTTGGATGTTGTCTTGGACATCAGCCTCGCTTTCTTTGCAGTCCTCTTGGTTGTTTATGCTGGTAATGAAGCAACACAAAAATCACCACACAAAAACAGATCAACATGACTTTTCATTTGAAACTTGGAAAAACTATAAAATATAAATATTATTGAGCTCTAAATAATAACTCACATCTGTGCTGTGGCAGTAGAGGACAAGACAGTCTCTTCCACTCTGCTGTTCTGGCCAGTTTGGGAGTCTCCTTCTCTGGAAGATGCAGGAAAACCATCCAGTCCTCCATCTTCGACATCCCCAAAATCACCAGTGCATTGTATACTATGAAGAAGACACAAAAAAATTAAGACTGTCCACAAGACAGTTATTAGTTTAATTTGAGGACAAGTGGAGAAAAAACTAAACAAGTAACCAATGATTCCTGGGGCAAAACAATCTCACATCTGTATTTGTATATTTATATTTTACTTTGTAATGACTGAAACTGGGTTGACCTCTAAAAAGTCTAATGTAAAGAAACTCATACGTGGTGGAGCATTGTGGGACTACTTGGAGATGCGGCTCATGGTGAGCAGAGACAGGACTGTCAAGAACAGGTGAGGCCCTGAACTCGACACCAGTCTCTCCTCCCTGAGACTTCTCACTTGTGCAACAACTGTAAAATAAAGAAAAAAATAAAATTAATTCTGTGGTGGCATAAACCTCAATAACGACAACTTAAAAATAGATGATAGAATATTAAACTGCAGTTGATGAAGTTTTAATTTACCTCATTTCTGTCACTGAAGGTGAATGGATTGTGACCGCGTCCACATCTTGTTGGAGATGGCTCTGCTTTTTCTTTTAAGTATACACAGATGAAATCAGTCAGACCATGCTGAGATTTAAAAATTGCAACCCCTTTTCTTTGCTGCTTATTTATTAAAATAATCAGCTCTGCTATACATACCTTGTTAAGAAGACGCCAACAATGCCAGAAGGAGGTTTTTCTAGTTCTAGGAGCCTCGCTGGTTGTGATGGTAGAAGGAGAGGGTGCTTCTGTCTGCTGGCTGATATCAGCAAGATAAGCAGAAAATATCAGGTTTTGGATGTCCAAGTCATTTGTGGCAGGGAAAAAAAAAAAATTAAAACCATGTGGAAACAAATTAGGATTGTTATAAAACTTTACCTCTTCTGAAGACTTAAGCTTTCGCCATTCCCAGAGCGTACATCACTTTGAGGACTTATCTGTTTAAAAGTTGTAAAAACAGATATTTAAGTTTGATAGTGTTGCCTTTTCACAAATAAGTAGCAACAAGTTAAAAATAATAACTTAGCAATGCTGTTCAAAAATAAACATTTTAAGTGTATTTGTGTACATTTTTAAAAACACAATTGTTGGGGCCTCCCATAGCAACAATTAGAGATATAATACAATTTTATGCCCCATTAAAAACATAGAAATTAAAATTCACTGTTTTTCAGGCTTTACTATGTTGTCATACTTTCATGTAGAAACACAGTTTAACTTTCTGTTTTTAGAGAAATCCATCATATTGTTTTAAAATTGAAGACACTATTTTCATACCACCTACGGTTTCTTCAAATTTTGCATTGAAGTGCCACAAACTTTACATGTAAAACCAACAGCTGCATTTAGACGGTAGTTTGTTAGAGTGGGAGGAGGGAATTAGGGAGTTTTTCCTACATAAAATAATAAAATATAAAACTGCTGTTGATGAAAACTGCTGTTTTACCTCCTTTCTGTCACAGAGGGTGACAGGATTGTGACCCTGTCCACATTTTGTGGGAGATGGGTCTGCTTTTTCTTCTAAATCCACACAGATGAGCTCAGACTGTGCTGACACTCATAAATTACAACCACTTTTCTTTGCTGCTTATTAATTAAAATGATCAGCTCTGCTATACATACCTTGTTATGAAGAGACCAGCGTTGCCAGAAGGAGGTTTTTCTAGTCCTGGGAGCCTCGCTGGTATCAGGGGTTGTGGTGGAAATGGGAGACCATGCCTCTCTCTGTAGCCTGATATCAGAAAAATAAGCAGAAAATGTCAAATTTGTGGGTGTCCAAGTCATTTGTTACAGGAAAATAAAGTCTGATAAATTAAAACTATGTGGAAACAAGTTAGGATTGTTATAAAACTTTACCTCTTCTGCAGACTTGCGTTATCACCATCTCCAGAGCGTACATCCCCTGGAGGGCTTTTCTGTTAAAAAGTTGTAAAAACTGATATTAAAGTTTGATAATGTTACCTTTTCACAAATTAGTAGCAACAAGTCAAACTAAATTACGATCAAATTGAGTGGAAATCATCTTAGTGCATTAAGTCAAATCAGCAGATTACACAAAGAATCAGGTTCATACCTTTTGTTTTTTCCAAATGCAGGAAAACATCTTCACACTTACTGAGCAAAGTATCTCAAAAACCGTGATGAATTTAAGCAAGTACTTCTCTATCGCCGTAATATATGGAAAGTGGGTTTTCAAATGTCTGCTAAGGGATATCTTAAGTGCTGATATTTGAATGAAATCATTTTGGCATCATGCGGACGCATAATAACCTAGCAGCTGTTCAAAAATAAACATTTTAAGTGTATTTGTGTACATTTTTAAAAACACAATTGTTGGGGCCTCCCATAGCAACAATTAGAGATATAATACAATTTTATGCCCCATTAAAAACATAGAAATTAAAATTCACTGTTTTTGAGGCTTTACTATGTTGTCATACTTTCATGTAGAAACACAGTTTAACTTTCTGTTTTTAGAGAAATCCATCATATTGTTTTAAAATTGAAGACACTATTTTCATACCACCTACGGTTTCTTCAAATTTTGCATTGAAGTGCCACAAACTTTACATGTAAAACCAACAGCTGCATTTAGACGGTAGTTTGTTAGAGTGGGAGGAGGGAATTAGGGAGTTTTTCCTACATAAAATAATAAAATATAAAACTGCTGTTGATGAAAACTGCTGTTTTACCTCCTTTCTGTCACAGAGGGTGACAGGATTGTGACCCTGTCCACATTTTGTGGGAGATGGGTCTGCTTTTTCTTCTAAATCCACACAGATGAGCTCAGACTGTGCTGACACTCACAAATTACAACCACTTTTCTTTGCTGCTTATTAATTAAAATGATCAGCTCTGCTATACATACCTTGTTATGAAGAGACCAGCGTTGCCAGAAGGAGGTTTTTCTAGTCCTGGGAGCCTCGCTGGTATCAGGGGTTGTGGTGGAAATGGGAGACCATGCCTCTCTCTGTAGCCTGATATCAGAAAAATAAGCAGAAAATGTCAAATTTGTGGGTGTCCAAGTCATTTGTTACAGGAAAATAAAATCTGATAAATTAAAACTATGTGGAAACAAGTTAGGATTGTTATAAAACTTTACCTCTTCTGCAGACTTGCGCTATCACCATCTCCAGAGCGTACATCCCCTGGAGGGCTTTTCTGTTAAAAAGTTGTAAAAACAGATATTAAAGTTTGATAATGTTACCTTTTCACAAATTAGTAGCAACAAGTCAAACTAAATTACGATCAAATTGAGTGGAAATCATCTTAGTGCATTAAGTCAAATCAGCAGATTACACAAAGAATCAGGTTCATACCTTTTGTTTTTTCCAAATGCAGGAAAACATCTTCACACTTACTGAGCAAAGTATCTCGAAAACCGTGATAAATTTAAGCAAGTACTTCTCTATCGCCGTAATATATGGAAAGTGGGTTTTCAAATGTCTGTTAAGGGATATCTTAAGTGCTGATATTTGAATGAAATCATTTTGGCATCATGCGGACGCATAATTACCTAGCAGCTGTTCAAAAATAAACATTTTAAGTGTATTTGTGTACATTTTTAAAAACACAATTGTTGGGGCCTCTCATAGCAACAATTAGAGATATAATACAATTTTATGCCCCATTAAAAACATAGAAATTAAAATTCACTATTTTTTAGGCTTTACTATGTTGTCATACTTTCATGTAGAAACACAGTTTAACTTTCTGTTTTTAGAGAAATCCATCATATTGTTTTAAAATTGAAGACACTATTTTCATACCACCTACGGTTTCTTCAAATTTTGCATTGAAGTGCCACAAACTTTACATGTAAAACCAACAGCTGCATTTAGACGGTAGTTTGTTAGAGTGGGAGGAGGGAATTAGGGGGCGTTTCCTGCAGCTGGCAGGTTGTCGGTTCAATACCTCGTCTGACCGTCTTAGTGTCTTTAGACAAGACACTACCAGGGTCCTCACCGGGATTTTTTTTTCAGCATAATGACGCAGTGAAATAAACACAGGGCCAAAAATTAAATGCAACAAAAAGGAGCCTTTTATTCAATAATTGATCAATTAATCAGCTACACCACCCGCATTTAATGCAGTGCAGCTCCCATCCCACACTGTCATGCTCAGTGCTTTCACTCCTGGCTCTATAAAGGCTTATGAGCAGAAAGTCCAATGCGTTTCAGTTGCCTGAGAAAGAAGAGCTGTTGTTGGACCTTCAACACACGCTCCACCACCTCCCCGTATATTAAGAGAGGAGCGTGTTCAGTCTTCCTGGACCTCCTGTAGTCCACCATGAACTCCTTGGTCTTGCTGGTGTTCTGGATGCGGTTTTTCCTGGAGCACCACTGTGTAATATTGAGGACCTCCTCTCAGTTGTGGGTGTCATGTTGGAAATGAAACACAGTTTTCCTTCGTCCGGACTTTCGCAGTACTCAGCACTGCTTAAAACCCCCATCTCTCTCTTTGAATCTACCACTTTGGTGGCGTTTCTTTTCCCAAAAGTGTCTGGTTGTGGTGTTATGCCCTTAAATCGGGGGGAGTTACACTTTAAAATAAAACATCTCCTGTGATCCAAGAATACCTAATGTATTTTTTCACACAAGTGGACCAGGGAGAATGCCTTATAATTCATCCTCCCACCTCCCGCCATTTTCACCAAAAAACTGCAGCAGTTCAAAAACTGAATACTGAATTTGCACTGTAGCACTATAGAGACGTAATCATCAAAATAAGGATTGTGTGCTATAAAAGCAACTGTTTTTCTTTATACATCATTTGAGAAGTGTGAAAACTGCTTGTTGTTATCACATTGCAGAAGCTCACAGAGATAAGAGGAGTTTAATGTTGTTAATTTTTCAACAATGTTCCTGCTCTTTCAATTCACTCATTCATTGGTCAAAATGTGATCATTAGTTTAGTAAGCCGGCTAGACTTATGGTACACTTTTATTAAAGGGGCCACATAATGCTTTTTAGCTGCATCAATGAGTTGTGGTCCATATAAAGTGAAACTGCAATGCCTTGGTCAGAATTCCTTATTAATTACACCCCCCATTCCCTCATTTTAACCCTGTTCTGAGCTCCATCTGAGAGCAAATCTCCTTAAATCTATCCTGTTCTGCCATTTTTGTGGTATGCTGGTGAGGCACTGACGTCACCAGAGTCAGATTTACAAATATATACACTCTACAGAGTAGACTCGTTGCAAAGTGCTGAGGGAGACTGACTGAGCCAAATCAATTCACCAAGAGACATGGAAAAATATTGATTCTTTGATGAAAAAAATAAAACTAAATTATTTGTCATCTGATTGGTAACAGTTTATGAGTTCTGTTTATCGCTGTCTTACCTCTACTTACAAATGAAGTCCATGCGGAGCTCTTTCTGAACAAAAATATTTTAATTTTCCCGGTAAAAGTTCTCTTTATCTTCTTCAGATTTAAAAGTCTCTCAGTGTCAATGGAGCTCACTGCCAGGGAGGAAAGCCTTCCTTGATCAGTCCCGTTCCAGCTGTATGTTTAGAGTCTTTTTAGTGCTTTACTTGTTTAGCAAAACTCGCTAATAAAACATCCATAACTTGCTGTCACTCTACAGTTTTAGGATCACGAGCGGCGCCCCTTGAGCGCCCCCTGCCGAGAGGCCAAGGAACTGCCGGCCTCACCTACCGGCCTCACCGCTATAGAGCTGGGTAATAGCCAGGAGCATCTCCAGTCTCCCCAGAGAGTAAATGTGGTACCCAATAAAACAGGTGCTTGTCCTCCCTCACTTCCCACACAACAATAACAATTAATTCAGCACTTTACTTGTTCCCCACAGAGAGACATTCTTAAGTAGCTCCCAGCAGAGGGGTCAGTGGTCAGGCTGGGCTTCAGGACTGCGGCCCCAGAGCTGGTTAGGAGTTCAGCGCCTGCAACTTGATACATGGAGCTTTAATACTTTGCTTAGTTAAATGACTTAAAAATGTATTTATTTTTTGGCATGTTGTTCTGAGTCACCACCCTTTTCTACACATGAAGGATTTTTTTTAACTTAAAGTTGGAGTAAAGTTGTGAAAGCATAATCATATCCACTGGGTTTGTATTTGTGTCTACATAGAATCATATAAGCTAGTATTTGCAATTTAATCACTTGTCTTTATTAAAGGATTTAAAAACATGTTATTGTTACCGACTCAAAGCAAGGTAGAGTTACCAGCTATATCAACTGACAAGATCTGGAAATAATATCAGAGGGAAATTTAGCCGGTATTATTTTCTCAGCAACATGTTGATGCTGTTTTATGTCGTCAGCCCTGGGCTATAATCTAAATCTGATCTAGATTGGTTAAAGTCGTTGGCCGGTAACCCCAGATCTCTGGGATCAAAGGAGGGGTCCCGGTGTGGGTGGGGTGAGCCTGGATTTGCATTTTGAGTATGAAGAGCTGCAGGTGTCAGACAGTTAGCCCCCACCAGCACACACACACATACAGACAGCCGTTACCCATCACTCACACACCAATACTGTATTACATAATCAAATGCCTTGGCAGAACATTGTGGCTTGTGAGCTTGTTAAGAAACAGCAGGATCTTCTTAGAGTTAACTTTAAGCAGGAAAATAAATATAATGTGGACATCATGAAAGCCAAAGATTCCCTTTTACAGTAAAAACATGTGCCCAGCCAGAGATGCACTGAGTAATCAGTGTAAAAAGAAGGGTCACTATGCAATAGTGTGCAGATCTGGAACAAGAGAAATATGGGCAGCAGGTGATGACGGTGAAGAAGTTGCATTTCTGGGCTCAGTAGCAACAGATGAAATGGAGGAAGCTTGGATCACTGAAGTCAAAGTGAACAATCTGAACTATTTACTCAAAATAGACACAGGAACGGTTGTAACCGTGTTGCCAGGAAAAGTGTACGTCTCTCTGTCACAGACACCACAGCTGCAACCCACAAAATATACATTGTATGGTGCAGGTATGTCTCCACTAGCAGTTAAAGGGAAGTTTACCGCTAACCTGAGCACTCCCAGCAAAACTACAGTACAGCCTGTGTATGTAGTAGCCGATCTGACACAAGGGTTACTTAGCCGCACAGCAAGCGTAGCAATTGGGTTGGTGGCCAGGGTAGAAGCAGTAGAGGAGCAGTTCCCAAAACTGTTCAGCGGCTTAGATCGCATGGAGGGTAAATACAGAATAGATCTTTAAGCAGATGCTAAACCATTTGCTCTGTCAACCCCAAAACATGTCACTCTTCCCTGTTACTCAGAGTAAAAAAGGACTAGCTCAAACAGAAGAGAGGGGTAATCTCTAGAGTAGAGCAGCCTACTGACTGGTGTGCAAGTATGGTCCCAGTACCCAGACCAAATAGAGAAGAAGTTTGTGTGTGTGTCGATTTAACTAAATTGAGCAATTCTGTTATAAAATAAGGACACATATTGTCATGAGTGGAGCACACCCTAGGATAGCTAGAGGGTGCAAACTCGATGCAAACTCAGTCAGTGCTTCTCACAACCTATATCACGCCCTTTGGAAGATATTGCTTTAACACACTTTGTCTTAGAAACTCTTCAGCTTCCTGTGGATGGAATTCTAAACAACTACTGACTTCCCAGAGTTATTGAATAAGGAGACGGTGGAGTGATGAAGTTCCAGCACTTTTATTGAGAAACAGTATTTATTGAAAAACAAGATAACTCGTCACATAAATATGCAAATACAACACCAAGGACTCATAACAGTTACAAATCACGTGTGCTGGAACTTTTAGTAAAGATCAGCTTGAATGCTTCATGGAGTTTTCACACACAAGATCAAAGGTTTAGCATTCACCTACAATTTAGGGTTCAACTAATTAAGTAAGGCCTGTTTTAGGTCCCTATGTGCACATTATTTTAGTATATTAGACTACTTAAGCTAAGCCTGTATACTAATTTAGGTCGAATCCGTCTACCTTCTCCCCACCCTGAAAACCCTCCTACTCGAGCCTCCACTCACCACTTCGATGGATAACCATCCACCACCCTCAAACTTACCAAACCAGGAGCAAAAGCAGGAGAGGTTCAGTGTGGCCGGGGAAACCCAGAAAACGCTACCCACAGGGGTAGTAAAAATTGGTGAGACCCCCAGGGAGATCTGCTCTCGGCCAATCTGAGCCAGAAAACCCTGTGTTGAATCTAGGAGTTACCATTACTAGCTAATTTTAAAGGATCTATAGAGCCAATCAGATCCCTGTCTGTCCTTCCATAATAAACAAAAATTGCATAAATCAGTGATCTTTGGTGTGAGAAAACTTCTCCATTTCTTTCATCAAGCAGTGAGAACAAATACGAATCATGTCAGGAAAAACATTTGAAATTCCAAATATCAATTTTAACATTGCTTAAGCAAAACTGAAGTAACACAACTAAACATTTTCATTCATGCCTAAATCGAAACTGATAATAAAACAAAATAAAAACGGAAAAAGTAACGGGGGAAAAAAACAACAATCTGACAATACTACTGTAAAACTGCAAATCAAACAAATATATATTATCAAACCCACAGGAACATTTTTAAAAGCATTACAAGGAACAGTCACCAAGAAGGAAAAAAAACAAAACTTGTGGTGGGCCGCTGTCCTCACAGCCAGCTCGGTGGCTCAGGTCGATGACGATGATTCCTGGCGTGTGATCTTTCTTGTCCTGCGATTTGTCGGCCCCTGGTGGTGGCGGCACCTTCCTGCAGTTTGACGCGTGGATCCAAGGAAGCCGTTGTTCGACCTTCACTGCCGTGTAAGTCGTGAGGAGCACCTCCAGTGGCCCTTTTCTAAACTTTCCCAAATTTAGTCACATTACATCCACAAACATAAGATAATATTTTATTTAAATCTTATGTGAAAGTCCAACATAACATATACAATTGTGACGTAGAAGGAATATCCTACATGATGTAAAACATTCATTACAAATAAATTAAAATTGCTCTGTGCAAAGGTATTCAGCCTCCTTTTCTCTGATGCGACCAATTGCTTTAAGCAGGAAAATTTATATAACGTGGACGTCATTAAAGCCAAAGATTCCCTTTTACAGTAAAAATATGTGCCCAGCCAGAGATGCACTGATTAATCGGTGCAAAAAGAAGGGTCACTATGCAAGAGTGTGCAGATCTGGAACAATAAAAGAAATATGGGCAGCAGGTGATGACAGTAAAGAGGAAGCTGCATTTCTGGGCTTAGTAGCAACAAATGAAATAGGGAAAGCTTGGATCATGTCACATAATGTGTATATTGGGGGGAAAAAATCACAGCATTTACACATTAATGGTGTATACTACAGGTCGACCGATACAGGATTCCTACACAACTCTGACTATTTAAAATTTTCATATTTTGTAGAGCAGGTAAAACATAAACGTGATTGTATTGTTTTTTTTTTTTATATATATTTCACTTTTTTGGCCCTCGAGTTCCTTTGACTTGACAATTTTGGCCCATGTACCAAAAAGTTTGGTCACCCCTGTTGTAGAAGCAACTGCAGTAAATGGAGGAAAACTCATTTTACACGTCAGACATGTATGAAAAAGAAAAAAAAACCTCTGTCACGATTTGTTCTGATGAACCCGAACGCTGGAGGACTGGAGAGAGAAAGAGAAAGAGAGAGAGAGAGAGAGAGAGAGAGAGAGAGAGAGAGAGAGCTGCAGGTGTTGTGCTGTGGAATCAGAAGTACGCTGGGAGCCAGGAATAGCCAGCAACACGGGGGAGAGAGCTCTTGGAGTGCTGGAGTAGCAGGATATCCAGCAGCACAGCAGAAAAATTACTTGGAGCGCTGGAGTAGCAGGTGTCGACGAAGGGAACTCTGTCAGGCAGACGTAGGAAGCTCTGGCTAGCAGACATGGGAGGCTCTTGCTACTGGGCATGGGAAGCTCTGGCTAGCGGATGTAGGAAGCTCTGGCTAGCGGGCGTAGGAGGCTCTGACTAGCGGGCGTACGAAGCTCCGGCTAGCGGGCGTAGGAGGCTCTGGCTAGCGGGCGTAGGAGGCTCTGGCTAGCGGCGTAGGAAGCTCTGACTAGGAGGTGTAGGAAGCTCTGGCTAGCAGGCGTGGGAAGCTCTGACTAGCAGGTGTAGGAGGCTCTGACTAGCAGGTGTAGGGAGCTCTGACTAGCGGGCGTAGGAAGCTCTGACTAGGAGGTGTAGGAAGCTCTGACTAGCGGGCGTAGGAGGCTCTGGCTAACAGGCGTAGGAGGCTCTGGCTAGCAGGCGTGGGAAGCTCTGGCTAGCAGGTGTAGGAAGCTCTGGCTAGCAGGCGTGGGAAGCTCTGACTAGCAGGTGTAGGAGGCTCTGGCTAGCAGGCAAGGGAAGCTCTGGCTAACAGGCGTAGGAGGCTCTGGCTAGCAGGCGTAGGAAGCTCTGACTAACGGGCGTAGGAAGCTCCGGCTAACAGGCGTAGGAGGCTCTGGCTAGCAGGCGTGGGAAGCTCTGGCTAGCAGGCGTAGGAGACTCTGGCTAGCAGACGTGGGAAGCTCTGGCTAGCAGGTGTAGGAAGCTCTGGCTAGCAGGCGTGGGAAGCTCTGGCTAGCAGGTGTAGGAAGCTCTGGCTAGCAGGCGTGGGAAGCTCTGGCTAGCAGGCGTAGGAAGCTCTGACTAGCAGGCGTGGGAAGCTCTGGCTAGCAGGTGTAGGAAGCTCTGACTAGCAGGTGTAGGAAGCTCTGACTAGCGGGCGTAGGAGGCTCTGGCTAGCAGGCGTGGGAAGCTCTGGCTAGCAGGTGTAGGAAGCTCTGGCTAGCAGGCGTGGGAAGCTCTGGCGAGCAGGTGTAGGAAGCTCTGGCTAGCAAGTGTAGGAAGCTCTGGTTAGAAGGCGTAGGAGGCTCTGGCTAGCAGGTGTAGGAAGCTCTGACTAGCAGGCCTAGGAAGCTCTTGCTAGCAGGTGTAGGAAGCTCTGACTAGCAGGCATAGGAGGCTCTGGCTAACAGGCATAGGAGGCTCTGGCTAGCAGGTGTAGGAAGCTCTGGCTAGCAGGTGTGGGAAGCTCTGGCTAGCAGGTGTAGGAAGCTCTGGCTAGCAGGTGTAGGAAGCTCTGGCTAGCAGGCGTGGGAAGCTCCGGCTAACTGGCGTAGGAGGCTCTGGCTAGCAGGCGTGGGAAGCTCTGGCTAGCAGGCGTAGGAGACTCTGGCTAGCAGACGTGGGAAGCTCTGGCTAGCAGGTGTAGGAAGCTCTGGCTAGCAGGCGTGGGAAGCTCTGGCTAGCAGGTGTAGGAAGCTCTGGCTAGCAGGCGTGGGAAGCTCTGGCTAGCAGGCGTAGGAAGCTCTGACTAGCAGGCGTGGGAAGCTCTGGCTAGCAGGTGTAGGAAGCTCTGACTAGCAGGTGTAGGAAGCTCTGACTAGCGGGCGTAGGAGGCTCTGGCTAGCAGGCGTGGGAAGCTCTGGCTAGCAGGTGTAGGAAGCTCTGACTAGCAGGCCTAGGAAGCTCTTGCTAGCAGGTGTAGGAAGCTCTGGCTAGCGGGCGTAGGAGGCTCTGGCTAACAGGCGTAGGAGGCTCTGGCTAGCAGGTGTAGGAAGCTCTGACTAGCAGGTGTAGGAAGCTCTGACTAGCGGGCGTAGGAGGCTCTGGCTAGCAGGCGTGGGAAGCTCTGGCTAGCAGGCGTAGGAAGCTCTGACTAGCAGGCGTGGGAAGCTCTGGCTAGCAGGTGTAGGAAGCTCTGACTAGCAGGTGTAGGAAGCTCTGACTAGCGGGCGTAGGAGGCTCTGGCTAGCAGGCGTGGGAAGCTCTGGCTAGCAGGCCTAGGAAGCTCTGACTAGCAGGCCTAGGAAGCTCTTGCTAGCAGGTGTAGGAAGCTCTGACTAGCAGGCGTAGGAAGCTCTTGCTAGCAGGTGTAGGAAGCTCTGGCTAGCAGGTGTAGGAAGCTCTGGCTAGCAGGTGTAGGAAGCTCTGACTAGCAGGCCTAGGAAGCTCTTGCTAGCAGGTGTAGGAAGCTCTGACTAGCAGGCGTAGGAGGCTCTGGCTAACAGGCGTAGGAGGCTCTGGCTAGCGGGCGTACGAAGCTCCGGCTAGCAGGCGTAGGAAGCTCTGACTAGCAGGCGTGGGAGGCTCTGGCTAGCAGGTGTAGGAAGCTCTGACTAGCAGGTGTAGGAAGCTCTGGCTAGCAGGTGTAGGAAGCTCTGGCTAGCAGGCGTGGGAAGCTCTGACTAGCAGGTGTAGGAGGCTCTGGCTAGCAGGCAAGGGAAGCTCTGGCTAACAGGCGTAGGAGGCTCTGGCTAGCAGGCGTAGGAAGCTCTGACTAACGGGCGTAGGAAGCTCCGGCTAACAGGCGTAGGAGGCTCTGGCTAGCAGGCGTAGGAAGCTCTTGCTAGCAGGTGTAGGAAGCTCTGGCTAGCGGATGTAGGAAGCTCTGGCTAGCGGGCGTAGGAGGCTCTGACTAGCGGGCGTGCGAAGCTCCGGCTAGCAGGCGTAGGAAGCTCTGACTAGCAGGCGTGGGAGGCTCTGGCTAGCAGGTGTAGGAAGCTCTGACTAGCAGGTGTAGGAAGCTCTGGCTAGCAGGTGTAGGAAGCTCTGGCTAGCAGGCGTGGGAAGCTCTGACTAGCAGGTGTAGGAGGCTCTGGCTAGCAGGCAAGGGAAGCTCTGGCTAACAGGCGTAGGAGGCTCTGGCTAGCAGGCGTAGGAAGCTCTGACTAACGGGCGTAGGAAGCTCCGGCTAACAGGCGTAGGAGGCTCTGGCTAGCAGGCGTGGGAAGCTCTGGCTAGCAGGCGTAGGAGACTCTGGCTAGCAGACGTGGGAAGCTCTGGCTAGCAGGTGTAGGAAGCTCTGGCTAGCAGGCGTGGGAAGCTCTGGCTAGCAGGTGTAGGAAGCTCTGGCTAGCAGGCGTGGGAAGCTCTGGCTAGCAGGCGTAGGAAGCTCTGACTAGCAGGCGTGGGAAGCTCTGGCTAGCAGGTGTAGGAAGCTCTGACTAGCAGGTGTAGGAAGCTCTGACTAGCGGGCGTAGGAGGCTCTGGCTAGCAGGCGTGGGAAGCTCTGGCTAGCAGGTGTAGGAAGCTCTGGCTAGCAGGTGTGGGAAGCTCTGGCCAGCAGGTGTAGGAAGCTCTGGCTAGCAAGTGTAGGAAGCTCTGGTTAGAAGGCGTAGGAGGCTCTGGCTAGCAGGTGTAGGAAGCTCTGACTAGCAGGCCTAGGAAGCTCTTGCTAGCAGGTGTAGGAAGCTCTGACTAGCAGGCATAGGAGGCTCTGGCTAACAGGCATAGGAGGCTCTGGCTAGCAGGTGTAGGAAGCTCTGGCTAGCAGGTGTGGGAAGCTCTGGCTAGCAGGTGTAGGAAGCTCTGGCTAGCAGGTGTAGGAAGCTCTGGTTAGCAGGCGTAGGAGGCTCTGGCTAGCAGGCGTGGGAAGCTCTGGCTAGCAGGCGTAGGAGGCTCTGGCTAGCAGGCGTGGGAAGCTCTGGCTAGCAGGTGTAGGAAGCTCTGGCTAGCAGGCATGGGAAGCTCCGGCTAACTGGCGTAGGAGGCTCTGGCTAGCAGGCGTGGGAAGCTCTGGCTAGCAGGCGTAGGAGACTCTGGCTAGCAGACGTGGGAAGCTCTGGCTAGCAGGTGTAGGAAGCTCTGGCTAGCAGGCGTGGGAAGCTCTGGCTAGCAGGTGTAGGAAGCTCTGGCTAGCAGGCGTGGGAAGCTCTGGCTAGCAGGCGTAGGAAGCTCTGACTAGCAGGCGTGGGAAGCTCTGGCTAGCAGGTGTAGGAAGCTCTGACTAGCAGGTGTAGGAAGCTCTGACTAGCGGGCGTAGGAGGCTCTGGCTAGCAGGCGTGGGAAGCTCTGGCTAGCAGGTGTAGGAAGCTCTGACTAGCAGGCCTAGGAAGCTCTTGCTAGCAGGTGTAGGAAGCTCTGGCTAGCGGGCGTAGGAAGCTCTGACTAGCAGGCGTGGGAAGCTCTGGCTAGCAGGCGTGGGAAGCTCTGACTAGCAGGTGTAGGAAGCTCTGACTAGCGGGCGTAGGAGGCTCTGGCTAGCAGGCGTGGGAAGCTCTGGCTAGCAGGCGTAGGAAGCTCTGACTAGCAGGCGTGGGAGGCTCTGGCTAGCAGGTGTAGGAAGCTCTGACTAGCAGGTGTAGGAAGCTCTGACTAGCGGGCGTAGGAGGCTCTGGCTAGCAGGCGTGGGAAGCTCTGGCTAGCAGGTGTAGGAAGCTCTGACTAGCAGGCGTAGGAAGCTCTTGCTAGCAGGTGTAGGAAGCTCTGACTAGCAGGTGTAGGAAGCTCTGGCTAGCAGGTGTAGGAAGCTCTGACTAGCAGGCCTAGGAAGCTCTTGCTAGCAGGTGTAGGAAGCTCTGACTAGCAGGCGTAGGAGGCTCTGGCTAACAGGCATAGGAGGCTCTGGCTAGCAGGTGTGGGAAGCTCTGGCTAGCAGGCGTAGGAAGCTCTGGCTAGCAGGTGTAGGAAGCTCTGGTTAGCAGGCGTAGGAGGCTCTGGCTAGCAGGTGTAGGAAGCTCTGACTAGCAGGCCTAGGAAGCTCTTGCTAGCAGGTGTAGGAAGCTCTGACTAGCAGGCGTAGGAGGCTCTGGCTAACAGGCATAGGAGGCTCTGGCTAGCAGGTGTAGGAAGCTCTGGCTAGCAGGTGTGGGAAGCTCTGGCTAGCAGGTGTAGGAAGCTCTGGCTAGCAGGTGTAGGAAGCTCTGGTTAGCAGGCGTAGGAGGCTCTGGCTAGCAGGCGTAGGAGGCTCTGACTAGCAGGCGTGAGAAACACGAGGCAGGACGAGGTTTGGATGAAGAATGATGACGATCCAGCAGAGAAGAGCAGACTGACGGAGTTTTAAGTAGAGGTGTTGGCACGTGCACTGAATCCAGGCTTAATTAGGAACGACAGGTGGAACTAATAAGGAGGTGGAGTAAGAGCTGGGCTGCATGTGCTGGAAAGTTTATGAGGAGACAGGCAGGCCAATGCAAATTGCCTTCCTGGAGAACATCTTCTGTTTGATTTATATATTAAAATTATTTTTTCTACTTAAAAAATGTCCATGTTTTATTATCCAATCCATTCTGCTCTAACTGGCCTGAAGGAAACTGTCAAAGATGGACACACAGAGGAAGACGCTCACATACGCACACAGAAAGAGCGCTCGTAGCCAATCTACGCCACTCTGTCACATCTTTCCTGCTCCAACACGTCTTACTTCAAATAGCGTTGGGACTCTTAAACTAAACTTAATGACAGCGAGAAAAGAACTTCTTGTTGTGGGGACGAGGAGGAAGAAAAAGGCCACCGCTGAACATTATTTTCTACAAAGTTAAATGCTATAAGCGTGATTGTTTTCATGCGTGTACACGCCGACTCTTCATGGCAACGAGCACTAACACAGCGGTGGCCAGCTGGAAACAAACATGTTTTTTAGACAGTGGGATGGAGTTTTATACCGACTTTAAACAGCTCAACCACCATTTAAAAGCCAACATTGACACGCGAGTTTCTGTGAGTGAAAATGGAAGTAAAAACCCTGCTCCATTCTCAGTGAAACAGCTGTTCCCTCCCGCTCACAGTGACCGAGGCAGACATTCAAAGGGCAAATACTAAATCAGACAGTTAAAAATACAATATTTGTGTTTTCTGTTGTATCGGGATGGGACGATACACTGCATGCATTGGCCGATCCATTGGCGCATTCAGCCACCATGCTTTGACGTCCCGTGACGCGCATACGTTGCCGCTGCCTCCCTGGCAGAGAGCGCCTGCTAATGTCAGACTGATTGACAATTTAGCGGTATTTGCCCTTTGAATGTCAGTCACTGTGAGCGGGTGGGAACAGCTGTTTTACTGAGAACGGAGCAGGGTTTTTACTTCCACTCAATGAAACTCGCAGGTCAATGCTGGTTTGTAAATGGTGGTTAAGCTGCTAAAGTCGGTATAAAACTCCTAAAAAAACTGTCTAAAAAAACATGTCTGATCTCCAGCTGGCCACCTGCCACCGCTGTGTTAGTGCTCGTTGATATGAAGCCATGTATGCGCATAAAAATAATCACAACACTTGAAGCATTTAACTTTGCAGAAAATAATGTTTAGCAGTGGTCAGTCTAGGAGGTTTCCTCCTCCTCCCCACAACAAGAAAATCTTTTGTCGCTGTTATTAAGTTTAGTTTGAGAGTCACAAAGCTAGTTGAAGTAAGACGGTGTCTTTGACAGTTTCCTTCAGGCCAGTTGAAGCAGAATGGATAGGATAGTAAAACATGGTCATTTTTTAAGTAGAAAAAATACGTTTAATATATAAGTCAAACAGAACATTTCTCGGGAACGTAATTTGCACTACATAGGCCTTGTGCTGCTACATGAAGTGCACAAACAATTAAGTGTTTATTTTTTATTGTTATATTTTAAATGTTCTATATTGTTTGCTAGCCATCGTTAATGTTTTGTGTTTTTTAAAAGGAGCTTTGCACAAGTTAGAAGCTTTTTATTTCACCCTTTTTCATACATGTCTGACATGTAAAATGAGTTTTCATCCATTTACTGCAGTTGCCTCTACAGCAGGAGTGTCCTAACTTTTCGGTACAAAATTGTCAAGTCAAAGGAACGAAAAATGAACACAATTGTTTTTTAAAACCAAAACAATCACATTAATGTTTCACCTGCTCAGCAAAATATAACTATTTTAAATGTCAGATATTTTGTAGAAAATTAACGTGTAAATTATTTTAGATCCAAAATTTTAAAAAGGGTTTTGCTCAATTGTTGTATTCACCAAGTTTATAGATTATTTTGAATAATTTAATTTGACTCTTTAACAATAAAAAATGTAACTTTTTTTTGGTCTAGCAGTATAAGAACAGTATTTGGGTCAGTTCTTTGAAAACACTTGCTGTAATCAGCCAATTTTAATAATCAAATTAATAGCAGATTTTAATTCACCAAAGTCTGCATTTGAGTAATTAAATATAATTGGGTAGATGTTAAAATGAAATTAAAGAGAATGTCAAAAGTGTCTTTATGTTTATTAATAATATTATTATTAAAAGATAGATACTTTGTGTTGTACTCAACATTTTCAATTGTATTATTTTTACTTTTCACGTATCGGGTACCGATTTGCATGTTGTCAAAATAATCAGTATCTGCCCTTAAAACCTGTATCGGTCGACCTCTCACTTAAACCAAATCAAGAATCTTTGGATCTGATAAGGTCTGAAAACTGCTATTCACAAACGCTCTACATCTAATCTGACTGTGCTTGAACTGATTTGCAAAGAAGAATGGCCAAAAATTTCAGTCACAAGACGTGGAAAACTGGCAGAGACTTGCAGCTGTAATTACCGCACAACGCGGTTCCAAGAAATATTTACTGGGGGATGCTGAATACTTTTGCATGTTGCTCTTTTCAGTTTTTTATTTGTTAAAAAAAGAGACCATGTATTAGTTTCTTGCTACATCACAGTTGTATACCACTTTGTCTTTCACATAAGACTCCAATAAAATGTATTTGTTTTTTTTGTTTGTAATGTGACTATATGTGGAAAAGTTAAAGAAATGTGACTCATTTTGCAAGCCCTGATGGCAGGTGTGTTAGCTCTTTAAGGGCTGGAAAGAGAACGCAAATACATTCAGACCTCTGTAATTACACAACATTCTTAATACGTAAACATGCAGACCATAATATGCCAAGTACCTAGTTTTTAATTCTGCAGCAGACTATTTTGTGATAGTTAAGGGAGGTCAAATATATATTGAGTGTTGAAACAGAGAAATTGTGTGTAAGTGCATATGCATGATTCTATTCAAACATCCTGAATCCAGACTAGACAGTTTTCATACCAATCTTTCTCGGGAGTCTTGTCTTGACTTTCAGACGCAGGTTGGATGTTGTCTTGGACATCAGCCTCGCTTTCTTTGCAGTCCTCTTGGTTGTTTATGCTGGTAATGAAGCAACACAAAAATCACCACACAAAAACAGATCAACATGACTTTTCATTTGAAACTTGGAAAAACTATAAAATATAAATATTATTGAGCTCTAAATAATAACTCACATCTGTGCTGTGGCAGTAGAGGACAAGACAGTCTCTTCCACTCTGCTGTTCTGGCCAGTTTGGGAGTCTCCTTCTCTGGAAGATGCAGGAAAACCATCCAGTCCTCCATCTTCGACATCCCCAAAATCACCAGTGCATTGTATACTATGAAGAAGACACAAAAAAATTAAGACTGTCCACAAGACAGTTATTAGTTTAATTTGAGGACAAGTGGAGAAAAAAACTAAACAAGTAACCAATGATTCCTGGGGCAAAACAATCTCACATCTGTATTTGTATATTTATATTTTACTTTGTAATGACTGAAACTGGGTTGACCTCTAAAAAGTCTAATGTAAAGAAACTCATACGTGGTGGAGCATTGTGGGACTGCTTGGAGATGCGGCTCATGGTGAGCAGAGACAGGACTGTCAAGAACAGGTGAGGCCCTGAACTCGACACCAGTCTCTCCTCCCTGAGACTTCTCACTTGTGCAACAACTGTAAAATAAAGAAAAAAATAAAATTAATTCTGTGGTGGCATACACCTCTATAACGACAACTTAAAAATAGATGATAGAATATTAAACTGCAGTTGATGAAGGTTTAATTTACCTCATTTCTGTCACTGAAGGTGAATGGATTGTGACCGCGTCCACATCTTGTTGGAGATGGCTCTGCTTTTTCTTTTAAGTATACACAGATGAAATCAGTCAGACCATGCTGAGATTTAAAAATTGCAACCCCTTTTCTTTGCTGCTTATTTATTAAAATAATCAGCTCTGCTATACATACCTTGTTAAGAAGACGCCAACAATGCCAGAAGGAGGTTTTTCTAGTTCTAGGAGCCTCGCTGGTTGTGATGGTAGAAGGAGATGATGCTTCTGTCTGCTGGCTGATATCAGCAAGATAAGCAGAAAATGTCAGGTTTTGGATGTCCACGTCATTTGTGGCAGGGAAAAAAAAATAATTAAAACAACGTGGAAACAAATTAGGATTGTTATAAAACTTTACCTCTTCTGAAGACTTAAGCTTTCGCCATTCCCAGAGCGTAAATCACTTTGAGGGCTTATCTGTTTAAAAGTTGTAAAAACAGATATATAAGTTTGATAGAGTTACCTTTTCACAAATAAGTAGCAAAAGGTAAAAATAATAACTTAGCAAGGCTGTTCAAAAATAAACATTTTAAGTGTATTTGTGTACATTTTTAAAAACACAATTGTTGGGGCCTCCCATAGCAACAATTAGAGATATAATACAATTCTATGCCCCATTAAAGACATAGAAATTAAAATTCACTGTTTTTCAGGCTTTACTATGTTGTCATACTTTCATGTAGAAACACAGTTTAACTTTCTGTTTTTAGAGAAATCCATCATATTGTTTTAAAATTGAAGACACTATTTTCATACCACCTACGGTTTCTCCAAATTTTGCATTGAAGTGCCACAAACTTTACATGTAAAACCAACAGCTGCATTTAGACGGTAGTTTGTTAGAGTGGGAGGAGGGAATTAGGGAGTTTTTCTACATAAAATAATAAAATATAAAACTGCTGTTGATGAAAACTGCTGTTTTACCTCCTTTCTGTCACAGAGGGTGACAGGATTGTGACCCTGTCCACATTTTGTGGGAGATGGGTCTGCTTTTTCTTCTAAATCCACACAGATGAGCTCAGACTGTGCTGACACTCATAAATTACAACCACTTTTCTTTGCTGCTTATTAATTAAAATGATCAGCTCTGCTATACATACCTTGTTATGAAGAGACCAGCGTTGCCAGAAGGAGGTTTTTCTAGTCTTGGGAGCCTCGCTGGTATCAGGGGTTGTGGTGGAAATTGAAGACCATGCCTCTCTCTGTAGCCTGATATCAGAAAAATAAGCAGAAAATGTCAAATTTGTGGGTGTCCAAGTCATTTGTTACAGGAAAATAAAATCTGATAAATTAAAACTATGTGGAAACAAGTTAGGATTGTTATAAAACTTTACCTCTTCTGCAGACTTGCGCTATCACCATCTCCAGAGCGTACATCCCCTGGAGGGCTTTTCTGTTAAAAAGTTGTAAAAACAGATATTAAAGTTTGATAATGTTACCTTTTCACAAATTAGTAGCAACAAGTCAAACTAAATTACGATAAAATTGAGTGGAAATCATCTTAGTGCATTAAGTCAAATCAGCAGATTACACAAAGAATCAGGTTCATACCTTTTGTTTTTCCCAAATGCAGGAAAACATCTTCACACTTACTGAGCAAAGTATCTCAAAAACTGTGATAAATTTAAGCAAGTACTTCTCTATCGCCGTAATATATGGAAAGTGGGTTTTCAAATGTCTGCTAAAGGATATCTTAAGTGCTGATATTTGAATGAAATCATTTTGGCATCATGCAGATGCATAATTACCTAGCAGCTGTTCAAAAATAAACATTTTAAGTGTATTTGTGTACATTTTTAAAAACACAATTGTTGGGGCCTCCCATAGCAACAATTAGAGATATAATACAACTCTATGCCCCATTAAACACATAGAAATTAAAATTCACTGTTTTTCAGGCTTTACTATGTTGTCATACTTTCATGTAGAAACACAGTTTAACTTTATGTTTTTAGAGAAATCCATCATATTGTTTTAAAATTGAAGACACTATTTTCATACCACCTACGGTTTCTCCAAATTTTGCATTGAAGTGCCACAAACTTTACATGTAAAACCAACAGCTGCATTTAGACGGTAGTTTGTTAGAGTGGGAGGAGGGAATTAGGGAGTTTTTCCTACATAAAATAATAAAATATAAAACTGCTGTTGATGAAAACTGCTGTTTTACCTCCTTTCTGTCACAGAGGGTGACAGGATTGTGACCCTGTCCACATTTTGTGGGAGATGGGTCTGCTTTTTCTTCTAAATCCACACAGATGAGCTCAGACTGTGCTGACACTCATAAATTACAACCACTTTTCTTTGCTGCTTATTAATTAAAATGATCAGCTCTGCTATACATACCTTGTTATGAAGAGACCAGCGTTGCCAGAAGGAGGTTTTTCTAGTCCTGGGAGCCTCACTGGTATCAGGGGTTGTGGTGGAAATGGGAGACCATGCCTCTCTCTGTAGCCTGATATCAGAAAAATAAGCAGAAAATGTCAAATTTGTGGGTGTCCAAGTCATTTGTTACAGGAAAATAAAATCTGATAAATTAAAACTATGTGGAAACAAGTTAGGATTGTTATAAAACTTTACCTCTTCTGCAGACTTGCGCTATCACCATCTCCAGAGCGTACATCCCCTGGAGGGCTTTTCTGTTAAAAAGTTGTAAAAACAGATATTAAAGTTTGATAATGTTACCTTTTCACAAATTAGTAGCAACAAGTCAAACTAAATTACGATCAAATTGAGTGGAAATCATCTTAGTGCATTAAGTCAAATCAGCAGATTACACAAAGAATCAGGTTCATACCTTTTGTTTTTTCCAAATGCAGGAAAACATCTTCACACTTACTGAGCAAAGGATCTCGAAAACCGTGATAAATTTAAGCAAGTACTTCTCTATCGCCGTAATATATGGAAAGTGGGTTTTCAAATGTCTGTTAAGGGATATCTTAAGTGCTGATATTTGAATGAAATCATTTTGGCATCATGCAGACGCATAATAACCTAGCAGCTGTTCAAAAATAAACATTTTAAGTGTATTTGTGTACATTTTTAAAAACACAATTGTTGGGGCCTCCCATAGCAACAATTAGAGATATAATACAACTCTATGCCCCATTAAAGACATAGAAATTAAAATTCACTGTTTTTCAGGCTTTACTATGTTGTCATACTTTCATGTAGAAACACAGTTTAACTTTCTGTTTTTAGAGAAATCCATCATATTGTTTTAAAATTGAAGACACTATTTTCATACCACCTACGGTTTCTCCAAATTTTGCATTGAAGTGCCACAAACTTTACATGTAAAACCAACAGCTGCATTTAGACGGTAGTTTGTTAGAGTGGGAGGAGGGAAGTAGGGAGTTTTTCCTACATAAAATAATAAAATATAAAACTGCTGTTGATGAAAACTGCTGTTTTACCTCCTTTCTGTCACAGAGGGTGACAGGATTGTGACCCTGTCCACATTTTGTGGGAGATGGGTCTGCTTTTTCTTCTAAATCCACACAGATGAGCTCAGACTGTGCTGACACTCACAAATTACAACACCACTTTTCTTTGCTGCTTATTAATTAAAATGATCAGCTCTGCTATACATACCTTGTTATGAAGAGACCAGCGTTGCCAGAAGGAGGTTTTTCTAGTCCTGGGAGCCTCGCTGGTATCAGGGGTTGTGGTGGAAATTGAAGACCATGCCTCTCTCTGTAGCCTGATATCAGAAAAATAAGCAGAAAATGTCAAATTTGTGGGTGTCCAAGTCATTTGTTACAGGAAAATAAAATCTGATAAATTAAAACTATGTGGAAACAAGTTAGGATTGTTATAAAACTTTACCTCTTCTGCAGACTTGAGTTATCACCATCTCCAGAGTGTACATCCCCTGGAGGGCTTTTCTGTTAAAAAGTTGTAAAAACAGATATTAAAGTTTGATAATGTTACCTTTTCACAAATTAGTAGCAACAAGTCAAACTAAATTACGATAAAATTGAGTGGAAATCATCTTAGTGCATTAAGTCAAATCAGCAGATTACACAAAGAATCAGGTTCATACCTTTTGTTTTTCCCAAATGCAGGAAAACATCTTCACACTTACTGAGCAAAGTATCTCAAAAACTGTGATAAATTTAAGCAAGTACTTCTCTATCGCCGTAATATATGGAAAGTGGGTTTTCAAATGTCTGCTAAAGGATATCTTAAGTGCTGATATTTGAATGAAATCATTTTGGCATCATGCAGATGCATAATTACCTAGCAGCTGTTCAAAAATAAACATTTTAAGTGTATTTGTGTACATTTTTAAAAACACAATTGTTGGGGGCCTCCCATAGCAACAATTAGAGATATAATACAACTCTATGCCCCATTAAACACATAGAAATTAAAATTCACTGTTTTTCAGGCTTTACTATGTTGTCATACTTTCATGTAGAAACACAGTTTAACTTTATGTTTTAGAGAAATCCATCATATTGTTTTAAAATTGAAGACACTATTTTCATACCACCTACGGTTTCTCCAAATTTGCATTGAAGTGCCACAAACTTTACATGTAAAACCAACAGCTGCATTTAGACGGTAGTTTGTTAGAGTGGGAGGAGGGAATTAGGGAGTTTTTCCTACATAAAATAATAAAATATAAAACTGCTGTTGATGAAAACTGCTGTTTTACCTCCTTTCTGTCACAGAGGGTGACAGGATTGTGACCCTGTCCACATTTTGTGGGAGATGGGTCTGCTTTTTCTTCTAAATCCACACAGATGAGCTCAGACTGTGCTGACACTCATAAATTACAACCACTTTTCTTTGCTGCTTATTAATTAAAATGATCAGCTCTGCTATACATACCTTGTTATGAAGAGACCAGCGTTGCCAGAAGGAGGTTTTTCTAGTCCTGGGAGCCTCACTGGTATCAGGGGTTGTGGTGGAAATGGGAGACCATGCCTCTCTCTGTAGCCTGATATCAGAAAAATAAGCAGAAAATGTCAAATTTGTGGGTGTCCAAGTCATTTGTTACAGGAAAATAAAATCTGATAAATTAAAACTATGTGGAAACAAGTTAGGATTGTTATAAAACTTTACCTCTTCTGCAGACTTGCGCTATCACCATCTCCAGAGCGTACATCCCCTGGAGGGCTTTTCTGTTAAAAAGTTGTAAAAACAGATATTAAAGTTTGATAATGTTACCTTTTCACAAATTAGTAGCAACAAGTCAAACTAAATTACGATCAAATTGAGTGGAAATCATCTTAGTGCATTAAGTCAAATCAGCAGATTACACAAAGAATCAGGTTCATACCTTTTGTTTTTTCCAAATGCAGGAAAACATCTTCACACTTACTGAGCAAAGTATCTCAAAAACCGTGATAAATTTAAGGAAGTACTTCTCTATCGCCGTAATATATGGAAAGTGGGTTTTCAAATGTCTGTTAAGGGATATCTTAAGTGCTGATATTTGAATGAAATCATTTTGGCATCATGCGGACGCATAATAACCTAGCAGCTGTTCAAAAATAAACATTTTAAGTGTATTTGTGTACATTTTTAAAAACACAATTGTTGGGGCCTCCCATAGCAACAATTAGAGATATAATACAACTCTATGCCCCATTAAAAACATAGAAATTAAAATTCACTATTTTTGAGGCTTTACTATGTTGTCATACTTTCATGTAGAAACACAGTTTAACTTTCTGTTTTTAGAGAAATCCATCATATTGTTTTAAAATTGAAGACACTATTTTCATACCACCTACGGTTTCTTCAAATTTTGCATTGAAGTGCCACAAACTTTACATGTAAAACCAACAGCTGCATTTAGACGGTAGTTTGTTAGAGTGGGAGGAGGGAATTAGGGAGTTTTTCCTACATAAAATAATAAAATATAAAACTGCTGTTGATGAAAACTGCTGTTTTACCTCCTTTCTGTCACAGAGGGTGACAGGATTGTGACCCTGTCCACATTTTGTGGGAGATGGGTCTGCTTTTTCTTCTAAATCCACACAGATGAGCTCAGACTGTGCTGACACTCATAAATTACAACCACTTTTCTTTGCTGCTTATTAATTAAAATGATCAGCTCTGCTATACATACCTTGTTATGAAGAGACCAGCATTGCCAGAAGGAGGTTTTTCTAGTCCTGGGAGCCTCGCTGGTATCAGGGGTTGTGGTGGAAATGGGAGACCATGCCTCTCTCTGTAGCCTGATATCAGAAAAATAAGCAGAAAATGTCAAATTTGTGGGTGTCCAAGTCATTTGTTACAGGAAAATAAAGTCTGATAAATTAAAACTACATGGAAACAAGTTAGGATTGTTATAAAACTTTACCTCTTCTGCAGACTTGCGCTATCACCATCTCCAGAGCGTAATCCCCTGGAGGGCTTTTCTGTAAAAAGTTGTAAAAACAGATATTAAAGTTTGATATGTTACCTTTTCACAAATTAGTAGCAACAAGTCAACACTAAATTACGATCAAATTGAGTGGAAATCATCTTAGTGCATTAAGTCAATCAGCAGATTACACAAAGAATCAGGTTCATACCTTTTGTTTTTCCAAATGCAGGAAAACATCTTCACACTTACTGAGCAAAGTATCTCGAAAACCGTGATAAATTTAAGCAAGTACTTCTCTATCGCCGTAATATATGGAAAGTGGGTTTTCAAATGTCTGTTAAGGGATATCTTAAGTGCTGATATTTGAATGAATCATTTTGGCATCATGCGGACGCATAATAACCTAGCAGCTGTTCAAAAATAACATCTCTTAAGTGTATTTGTGTACATTTTTAAAACACAATGTTGGGGCCTCCCATAGCAACAATTAGAGATATAATACAACTCTATGCCCCATTAAAGACATAGAAATTAAATCACTATTTTTTGAGGCTTTACTATGTGTCATACTTTCAGTAGAAACACAGTTTAAACTTTATGTTTTTAGAGAAATCCATCATATTGTTTTTAAAATTGAAGACACTATTTTCATACCACCTACGGTTTTCTCCAAATTTGCATTGAAGTGCCACAAACTTTACATGTAAAACCAACAGCTGCATTAGACGGTAGTTGTTAGAGTGGGAGGAGGGAATTAGGGGGCGTTTCCTGCAGCTGGCAGGTTGTTCGGTTTCAATCCTCGTCTGACCGTCTTAGTGTCTTTAGGCAAGACACTACCAGGGTCCTCACCGGGAATTTTTTTTCAGCATAATGACGCAGTGAAATAAACACAGGGCCAAAAATTAAATGCAACAAAAAGGAGCCTTCTATGCAATAATTGATCAATTATCAGCTACACCACCCGCATTTAATGCAGTGCAGCTCCCATCCCACACTGTCATGCTCAGTGCTTTCACTCCTGGCTCTATAAAGGCTTATGAGCAGAAAGTCCAATGCGTTTCAGTTGCCTGAGAAAGAAGAGCTGTTGTTGGACCTTCAACACACGCTCCACCACCTCCCCGTATATTAAGAGAGGAGCGTGTTCAGTCTTCCTGGACCTCCTGT
>NC_046369.1:36315757-36456485 GCF_011125445.2 Fundulus heteroclitus | reverse complement strand
TTTTTCTGTCAAAAAAAAAAAAAAAAAACTGAACAAAAAAAAAAGTCCAGATTAAAAAATCCCCACTCTATGTTGACCCAATGAACAACTGAGAAAGTTTCTCTAAAACATTTATTGTCTTACTAATTACGAATATATTTAAAAAAATAATGAAACAAAATATATTATTTTCCCGAGTGTTTACATCGTACAATATCCATCAAAGATTTAAAAAATCCTAGATTGTGAAGCTCTATGTTAAGTATTAACTGATATTGTTTATTTTTTTTCTTTTATTGATTCATTAGGGTTTTTTTTGTATGTTTTTTACCCCTAAGTAGTCTTCTGATTCCTAAGGGATCTAGGGAAACAAGCTTGATTGGAAAAAGGGGCAACAAGATGTTTAATGAATCATGAAGAATTTTTAAAACCTGCCACCCAATTGATCAGATTAAGGAAATGTGGCATAATTGTAACTGAAAATTTGCTGTATTTATTAGAAAAGTTGACACATTTTGAAGAGAAAGTCATTTGGAGCCTGAGGAAATTTGGAATAGGAGTGCATGCAATTTAATTTTAGGTGTTGCAGTTATCAAGTAAAATACTTTTGATATTCAAATAACAATATCTGAAACTTATGTTTTGTCAAGTTTGAAAAGCTCTTTGTTGTTTTTTTCTAACATGATGTTGTTGGTGTAATGTAAAAAGGCAAATATCTTCCTGAGAAAACACTAATTCGTAAAGCCAATCAAAATCCACTTTCATGCAGACGCCTCATCAGGCAGGTTATTATGCAAAATAGTTTCCATACTGTTCTAGAAAAAAACTGCAAAATTCAAAGAATATGGAGCAAATGATTTGTGCACGGCAACCCTCGCTAAAGTCTTTTTTATACAGCAATGGTTCGACAGTATTCACTCACTCATTTTCAAGATCAGATTCATACCAGGACCAAACTGTTTCACACAAATCGCCTCTACAAGAACATTCATATGCACAACTATACCCAGTGTTAGCTAAAAATTTATCATAGTATTGTTTTCCTGCAGAGCAGAAATAAATATCTCATGTGAATGTGGCTTTCAGTCACCTCACAGTGCCCATGGCATGCCCTGGCTTGCTTTCTGACTGTCTTACACCAAACAGTGGAAGGCCAGAGCCAAAATAATTTGTATCTGTTCAATAAAACATTAAAGACCATCATGCCATGTCCTGCTCCCTCTCCCTCTCTTCTCCTCTCCTCCCCGGCTCTCAAAGGTCTTGTTAATGTTTCAAAACTGCACATAAGACAGACCAGCCGACGATTAATTTGAAAGATACCCACAGGGTACCTGCAGGATTTCTTCTTACTTCTCTTGCTTCTGTAGTGTTAACACCTAGCTGTCTTCTGAAACGAAGAGTGGAGGGGTGTCGGCGGAGGGAAGGGGGATGGGGGTAAAAGCGTACAAAGTGTACCCTCCAGTTATGAAACAGAGCACTTTTCAAAAACAGCCTTTTGATATGTGCAATGCAGTAAAGCAAAATGGATTAAATGGTTCAAATGCAACAGCTTTTATTTGTCAGAAGTAAAGCCATTCGGTATATCCACATTAAGCAGCACATGGCTTTAGCTAATGTTGCAACGCAGTCCATCACTAGCAGGCTCATTCCCCCAAATATTTACCATGTTTAATTGTGTACCACAGCATCTTTTAGGCACAGTTCATTAAATCACTTCAAATCAAATAAGAAGAAGTGGTTCATTTTAACTGGCTTTAATCATGAAAATCATGACTTCAATGAGATTTATCTGAATGTTTGGTCTCAGTAATGCTAGCATTACTGAGACCAAACATTTGGAAAGTTGCTATAAAATGTAAAACAAACGACAGAGAAATTCCAGTTTTAAAAAAAGAGGTCAAAGAAGGTTAGAATCCTCGCACTGCACACATAAATAAATGAGTTTTCATAGTGGCTTTGGTTCTTCTAACACCTCATCGATATTGTCTGCCTTCCCCAGTTCAGAATCAGTTATTCCTTAGTTCCTGTTTGAAAAAGCTTCTTTAAATGCTGAGCTATGAAAACCAATGCAGAGTGCATTCATTTTAGATAAATAGTCTAAGCTTGGCTGAATAAATGATTTATTTAGCCTCATAAATTATTTCAGCAAAATATCCCAAAGCACTTTTTGCCTCATTGTACATCATTTTCTTAGTATGCTGGGTGAACCCTCATTTATTTTCAACTATCACACCATGTCTCTTGTAAATATGTATACTGGTCTTTCTGCTTATTTATTTTACAGATCTGATTTTAATATTTCATCCTCAGCATAAACTTCTATTTGTTTCCAAGGGCGTGATAGCATGAAATAAATATCAGAAGTATAATTCCCAGTCTTAACATATTGGAGTGCATGAATCATTTAAGAGAAACAGATTTTGTACATAAAGCCAAGGCCTAATTTTCTGTGCTGCAGCCTGAAAATGTTAATCAGCAGGCTTGTGTCTTGTGTTTTAAAAGGCTGCAGCTTGACAGCACAGTTTAGGTGGGTGACTGGAGGGGGGGCAGGCTCACACCATATGGTGACAAACCTGGTGATTCCGCCCCAAGCCAAGGATTTACTGAGGATTGCTTTCGTAAATATTCCTTTTAATTGTATGATTGTACCGAGCAAGGAACTCAAAGACGGATCAACTGCTTGAACAGAAATACACAATTCAGCTGATAACATCCGAAATATATACTAGAAAGGTATAAAGACAAAATCATATTATAACATAAGGCTATAAAAGATATTGGGTTCATAAGAATAAAAAGTGGTGAGATTTTATGGGTATCTTTAAAACGCCTCTTTTTGTGTTTTAAAGGACCTAATCAGTATACACCATATAATGTGGAGTTTGTTCTTGCCTAACTATAAAATCTCAAAGGAAACTGCCAAAATAACTGTAGAATTATTCACCTGTCCAACCAGCTTAGATTTCAGATAAGAGGCAGACCAGAAGATCTGTGTAGTAGCCATTTAGTTCAACATTTTGCTTCCCAGCTTCAGAGGAAGCTGGGAAGCAAAATGCCAATGTTGGTGTTGTAATGGGCTAAAGGTCAGCCAATCCCTGCATTTTTACAGTGCTTATAGATACCATGCCTCTCAGCTCTTTCGTTTGTCTGCTGAGTACCCACAATGATGTCAGATAAATGGTTTAGTAGTAATGCAGCGTTGGTGAGCAGACCTGAGTGTAGTCAGCCGATCCTGGTTCTCTACATCCTACACATTATCAATCTGGGACTGCTCTCATCGAATCCATTCGGGGAAAGAAGGAACATTCAGCAGAACCTTTCGAGCTGATTGGGCGAAGCAACACCTAGTGACAACCTACCAAAGGTTGCTTTTAGACAATCACCGTATATCAAATGAAAAAGTTGAAAGCAGCAGGCACCATGAGAAACCACAAGTCAAGCTAGTCAAGGCACTTCTTGTTCTTTCGAAGAAGAATTTGTGCATTCTGAAAAAACAGATGTGATAATAGCAGCTACGTGTGTGTCTTCCTGCAATTTCATGTTAATTTTGGTTTTGCGGTGGGCTCGGCAAATCTTGCTTTCGGCACAGCTGGTATGTCCCGCCTTAAACCCCAATACTGCAATGTGACTGGCCCAAACGGTTTTTAGATTCTCGTGTGTTTGTGACCTTTTTTTCTGACTCTCTTCGAGGTCTGTCGTGTTTTTTCACTCCTCTCCAGCTCTTCATCCGCTCTCTCCTGCTTCTGCTGCTATGTCTTGTCTTTCTGAGCACTTTCTTCATATCACCCGAACTCTGAAAACCATGGATCTGGTAAGCTGGTCTCTCAATTGCTATTGATAAAAGATTTTCGACGGGTAGGCAGCGCAAGGGGGACCTGTCCTGTCCCTGACTCAATGGGTGGTATAAACCCTATGTCCTTGGATGGAAAACGGTTTGTCTTTCGACTTTGTCAGTCCTGGATGTGGAGAGGTATACATGTTTGGATTCATGATGCTTGGATTTCTACTTATTGGATTTGGTGGATTTTTGATGTATCAGCAAATACAGCGGATGTCGGTAGCCATTTGGCCTTGATCAGTCTACTGGCTGCATATGATGAGCTCACTAAGGCGGTGAATGGACAGCTCTGGAAGGTGGAGGAGCAGAGTCGCAAAGCTGGATTTGCTGGTACGCAGACTGGCTTTGGTGGTTGAACTCAAGGGGACGTAGGATAAAATCTGGAACTGAAACATGGAAAAGCCCAACTAATTTGGAATATTGGATTTGCCATTTGGAGCCAGCAAAGACTTAAAGCTGACGGGAAAGTCAGTGCAGCTTGTCCTCACAACAAATAAAGTATTTGGATTATGCCTCCCCTATCATTGTCGCTCCCAGATTGTTATGGCGTAGAGTGCTCAGAACTCTCCCCCGCTCCCTCCTTCCCTGCTGACATCTGCGGATGCTTTCTGAACTGTTGGCCGGCTGATAACATCAAGGACAATGGAAGTGTTAATGGAAATTTAAACACTTAACCCAAACAGACACACATAACTGATGCTCACAACAACATATGAACTTACACGCGACTAGTCTCCAATGTTAACCTTTCTGCTTTTATGTGTCTCGTCTTATTTGTGCTTCACGTGCCGAGGTTTTTGATATCTCAAACGGTATTCTGCATTAGGATAAAGTTTGAAATATGTGTTTTTTCCTCCCCCTATTGTGGACCCTATCTTTCCACAGAGTAATGGCAGCGCACTGTGGGCACCGTTTAAGCGGTGTCCTCGGCAGCATGGCCTCAGTAAATCGTCTGCCCCCTGAAATGTTTGTGATGTATGTGATGCCGGTTGTACTGAAATAGTAATTTCCCTCTGGGATTATCAAAGTATTTCTGATTCGGATTTTGAAAAACACCACAAGAATTCAACTTCCTGGCAAGGTTATATTCAGGCAGCCAGGTGACATTTTTATTTACTGACTCTGAATATAACAGGGTGAGAATTCAACAACTACTTCCTTACAAACTTTCAAAAGTCTGACAATGTGTAACATGTTCTGTTTTGAGAAAATTGTTATTGTTAGTTTATCATTTTTACAAACACAAAAAGCAGAAATGAAGTGTATAACATGAGTGCTGCATCCAGACGGTCTGCGCTAAAGGGAACATCACTTGGACAGGAGCCCCACCATATGCAGGCTGGTTAAAACTAAAATACTAATTTATTTAGGAGACAAATAAGATAAACCTAAGGAAATATTTTGAACGGTTCCAAACAGGACAAAATAACAAAGTCAATCAGATGACCATTGAGCATGCGATGTCTTAGCTCCACCCTGTCTTGGCAATATCACGATCCCCAAGGATTTGTTCCAATTTGGACCAACTCTTTTAGTTCCTAGATTGTGCCTTTTTTATTATTGTCTTTTTCAACTAAGTTAATATTCTTTAACATGTGATTGGTGTGACATTTTTCTCACAAGGCGCAAGTAATTTTAATAAGCAATTATTATATAGAGAGAATAAGAAAGTGAATAAAACATCTTGCAGCGGGAATTGAACTTTGTGTCTGCGCATTATCAATTCCAGTAAATTAACGGCAGGCTTTAAGAGGTTGCACAGTACTGGCACTTAAATTTTACCCCTCAGAGTGCGGCATATACAGCACATACTGGCACCAGGTTTTGGAGCCCACCTTTGCCGTACATTCAACTGGATGTAGGTGTTTCGGATGAGAGAGAAACAGGAAATAGGAAAACGATCACAGCGGTGATGTTGACCTAGCTCCAAAAGGGCTCAAAGAGGACACAAACTAGGGCAGAGTTGAATGATAGCAGCAGCACTCTCAAACAGTCCTTCACTACACCAGAAAACAGAGGTCAGACTCCTCAAGCTAGCATTAGCACATCCAACGGGGAATCTGATGCTGCACAAACGCCTGTTGCTGTTGATTTAGCCACAGAAAGAGAAGTCAACAATGATGTAAGACAAGATGAACAGTGGCCAGACTGCTGGTCAGAGGATCAAGTGCAGTATGTTGCTGATGAGAGGGCTTATGAAGTACCAAACCAATCAAACAAAGATGAACCCAAGACCTGCCGGAGCCTTTTTTGAGTAAGCTGATATCCTAACTCTAATGTAGGTCATCACTGTTATTTTTTAGATGAAGGCTACTGTTTTATAAGAAATTATTAATATTTAAACTTATAATGTATGTGCAAAACCTGCTGATATATTTGAATTATTCAAAGTACTCTAAGTGGCACTTTAAATTCCTGATGGAATGAAATTTTCTCACGTTCATGGGTAACGTTTTCTGCTTCTTTTTGCTTTCTCTTGCTGCCTCTGCCATCTCCTATCTGCCATCTATTCCTGCTGTGTGATGAAAGTGGAGTAGGCTTGTTTTTGTTGGCCTCCAATAGGCTCAACAAGTTCAGGCCTGATGACTTTTTGCATTTCACATATTTCTGCATACAGTTCATGTTACCTGATGGACAATAATAAATATGTTTAAATATTTAAATATGTATGCAGAGACCCTGTGGAGGTTGATCAATATATTGAGTTTTTGAAGATACTAACATAGTTTCAGATTAAAGGTTAAATTATATTACTAAAATGACACTGGTTTGTGGAGGCCCGGCCTAATTGTGAGATTAAATGTTACAGAAGGATACTGTAACAGTAATAAACTTATTGAAATCTTGAGTCTAAAACTTATAACATCTTCATATTTTTAAGGATCTGTTGTTTATTTTTAGTCTTTCAATGTTATTTTTGATGTCCATGTTAACACCAAGAGGTTTGAAGTTAATAAAAGTGGCTTCATGTCACTTTCAATTTGGTTCATGTGGATTTGATACAGAATTGGCTCTGTGTGTTTAATCTTTGTAATTTCTGCTTAGTATAACTATTGATCTATAGAATGATAGATAGATCGATATAGCAATATTAGCCATGTTTGTGTCCCATATTTGTATGACATTAGTGGGGGTACTGGCACTTATTTCTAACCACTTAAAGTGGAGTGTTCTTCAGATATAACATCTCACTTTAAAGATATTTCATGGGCAGACAAAACCTCATTATCTAGAATAGAATAAATCTTTATTGTCCACTAAGGTGGGAACTTGTCTTTTGCCTACCAATTTTCACCACAAATTTACCTTTCCAGCATACAATCCACTTAATTTACATTTGAACTTTAACCAGGTAAGAAGATGAAAAGTGAAGACAAAGTCAAGGGATCCCTAACAGCAGGTGGGACAGCTCTAACAGATAATGCATAAGCAATCATTTCCACAGAATCTTGTCACCCTAACTGTACATTTTTTGATGCATGACAGTTGACGTGTTGTCTGCACCAGCTGAGAGCAGTCATAGCAGTGCAAATATGAATGAGCAATGAATGAATGCAACAGAGGAATGACAGATTGCTAGGGTTTGGTTTTACTTAGGTGAAGTGAGAGATTTTGGATTCATTATTTACTTGTGAATTAGATCCTTTGTTGGTTTAGACAGATGAGGCTCACAAGTATTTTTTGTCAGTGCTTAATGTACAAAATGTAGCCTTTTGTTTTAATGTTTTTTTAATGTTTATTGTTTTTATTTTTTGATTAACTTAAATGTCTACGGCACTTTTTTATATAAACAATTAATTTTATAAGCACATTCAGAGTCTTAGAATGGAATAGCTTTGGCCAAAAACATGATGTTTTAAAAAAATTAAAATGTTTGGCTGCTTGATTTAATTCCACCCCTAAAACTACTGCAACCCCAGCTACGCTTTACAAATACATCTCCAAAGAAAATATATAAATATTACCAACATGTCCAATATTTTCAGTCCATTATCTCAAAAAGTAAAACTATAGTGAACAATATATTATAAATACTAGACATATTTTAGGCCTTCATTTCTTGTAACTTTGATGATTATGGCTTATCAATAATATAATCTCAGAAAAGAATAAATAAATACATAAATAATATTTCCCTTTATTGCCATTTCCCTTCATAGTCTCACAGAGGGGAAAGTTGCCTCTCTGTAATGTTGTTTATAACATTACCTAAGATCAATAAAAAAATAAAAATAAACAGAAAGGTCACGCTTCTGAAATACATGTTCATTTCTGTGCACTCAGTGCTTCATTGAGCCTACATTGCATGAATCACTGCAACAAGGCGGCGTGGCATGGAGGCAATCAACCTGTGGTTCTGCTGAAGTGCAATGACAGCTCACACTGCAATGGAGGCAGCCTTCAGATGGGTCTGATGTCTCTCATATTCCTCTTAACAATACGCCACAGGTTCTCTATGGTTTTCTGGCCTATCAAGCACAGTACCACCATGGTCACTGAGCCAGCCGTTGGTACCTTTGGCCTTGTGGGCAGGTACCACATCCTGCTTTCAGATGAAATCACCATTTGTTTGTAGGCAGATGGAAGCATGAGGTGCGGTAAAACTTCCTGGCTGCATTGACTGTGGACCAACACCAGGAGATGACATGGCATCCCTAATCATCACTGACTGTGCCAACTTCCCACTGGACTACAAGCAACATTTATTCTGTGCCTCTTCACTCTTCCTCCAGACTCCGGGACCTTGATTTCCAAATGAAATGAAAACTTTACTTTCATCTGAAAGCAGGAATTTTGGAGACTGAATAACAGTCCACTTATTTTCCCTTTAGCCAAGGTAAGATGCTTCTGACCTTGACACTGGTTCAGCAGTGGCTTGAAATGAGGAATAAAACATTTGTAGCCCATGCGTAGGACTCTTGTGTGTGTAGGGACTCTTAATGTGCTGACTCTAGGCTCAGTAGTAGCTGTAGTTCTACCTCAGACCAACATGGGTTTCATTAAAGAGTACGTATCATGTTTTTAAATCTTTCCTTTTCACATTTAAATCATACAGCGGTGGTCTATACAAAGTGTAACTGCAATGCTTTGGTCTGAATTTAAATAAAACAAACATTTCCCTATAGTCCCACAGAAGGGAAAATCATCTGTGCATTTAACCGAACCCTTATGGTGCATTCCCACAGAACGCAAATGTAAGTAAGTAAGTAAGTAAAATTTATTTATATAGCATTTTCTCAGATGAAAATCACAAAGTGCTTCACAGTAAAATACAAATACAAAAAACTGTATACAGCAATACTTAAACAGCATTATAAAACAAAATAGAAAACATACAAACGAAACCATAAAAACCACATGTCTAATTAAATGCCTGCTTGAATAGCAACACCTTTAGGTGCTTTTTAAAAGAAGCAACAGAGTTCAAATAACGTAAAGAAAGAGGCAAAACAATCCACAGCCTCGGAGCCACTGCGTGGAATAAGCGATCCCCTCTATTTTTAAAATAAGGACCACTAACAATGATTGGCCCAATGACCTCAAACTATGGGTCGGAGTATGGAGCTGTATCAGCTCAGAAATGTAGGGAGGAGCTTGATCATGCAGGGCTCTAAAAGTAAGGACAATAATTTTGAACTGGATTCTATACTGGACCGGTAACCAGTGCAAAGCTGCCAATGCTGGGGTAATGTGATCTCTTTTGTTTATGTGAGTTAAAAGCCTTGCAGCAGAATTCTGGACAACCTGAAGACGGTTTAGCTCCTTCTTGCTCATACATGTAAAAAGAGTATTGCAATAGTCCAACCGTGAGGAGATAAAAGCATGAATAATCATTTCCAACTCCCCCTTTGACACCAATGGTCTTAATTTGGAGATATTTCTTAGTTGGAAATAACAGTTTCTAACTAATTGTTTGGAGTGGTTCTCCAAGGACATCCCTGTATGGAACACAACACCTAAGCTCCTGAGGCTCGGCTGAGCAGACGAGCCTAAGTCAGCAACATATTGCTTTATCTGAGGGATTTTACATTCAGGTGCGAATGATGTGTGATTTACATGTTATCCCTAGATAAGATAGAGGGAAGCAAAACCCGCAGTGGACACAAAGTGAATTTCACTGCAGTTCAAAAATGTGAACTTTTCTGTCAATTGTTATGACGTAGGGCTAAGGAGCACAGAAGAGAAGAAGCTCTTCTGAATCCAAATGAAAGGTAGAAAATTTAACGTTGCCATAGGATGAAATAAGAAATGCTCTCTAGAGGTTTTTTGGGTGACTTTTTTTTTTTTAAAGATCCTGAGCTCACCGGCTGTGGTGCTCTCTCTGCTCGGCCTCTTGCTCTACTTTCCCGCTGCTCCTGTCTGGTCTTCAGAATACCTCCTCGCCTTACCTCTGTTGTCCAGCTGACCCTCCCTCGAAGCGGGATAACACCAAACTGAGAGCATCATTGAAGGATCTGGTGGACCCAGGGACGTCGACGCTGTTGTTCGGCTTTCCACAATAAATCCAGGTTCGCCATATTGAGTTGACATTGGCAAGCAGCAGGTAGAGCAGTGAAGTGTTGTTGGCCACACCAATTGTAGGCAAAATGTCAAGCGAGCAAAGGACACGAATGACGTGGAAAATTAGCTGGAGTCGTGTTTGGTGTGAATACATCTTAAGAGAGCAGTGTGTTGCCAACACTGAGTGGTGCAACCACTCAATCTAGTCTGCTCAGCAATCCCCGTAGACTGGATTGGGTGGTTATACGTTTTGGACCACCCCTCACATGTGATGTCTTACTTCTATAATCCAGTAATAATCCAGTAATGTTGTTGTTGATATAATGATAATCTCTTGAACTTGTGATCCTAGTGTCCTCCATACTGTATATAAATATGGAGGACACACCAAGATCACACTAGGAGTGGCAGTATAGAGGTTAGAGAGCAGTGCACTTGCATCTTGGAGAGGCCACAAGTTCCTGGGTTCAAAGCCTACAGACTGCAACTCTGGGTCCCTGAGCAAGACCCTTATCCCCAGATTGCTCCACTGTTCCCTAAAAGGTGGGTTAAATGGAGAGGGTAAATTTCATTGGAAGTTATGTTGCAATGCCTAATAAAGATTATTATTCTAATGTTGGTTTCCACACCAACCTCTGATTCCTTTAGTCATTACCTCTGTAACAGATCTGCACTGTAAAATTCACCACCTCTATGGTCTCTTGTTAGATTATGTGCCACTACTGGCCTTTATTCACAGTGTTCTGTTTTGTTGTATATCTTCTCAACGCATCAGCTATGAGAAGTCAGTTTTGCTAACATTCTTAGTTTATTCTCTGTTACAGAGGATAAGTTCAATTGAAACCGCTGTTGATGTGAGCAGCAGGGCAATAAAATAGTAATGCTTGCAAATGAAATAAGTCCCATAAAATCGGATTTTGTTGTAGCAAAGCTGATAATGTAACAGAGTGCTAGCTTTTCGCTTTAATTTAGATCTGAAAATCAAAGCCTTAAAAAAAAAATGTACCATATAATTTACATATCTTTGTTCACGGCAAGTAAGAAAATCACTTATTGGACATTTTCCAAAGTGTTATTCATGCTCAGTTGCATGATGAGAAAAATCAAATATTCCAATGTTCTCTCCTGCCTCTCAGTTTGATGTGTGAGTGCTGAATCGTTAAGTGCACAGTAAGATATCTGCCTTGGTGTGGGACTGAAAAAAAGCACTGGAGTTAGTGCATTTACACTACCATGAGGAGATAAATGCCTTTCCTTCCAAAAGGTTTACCACAAAGCCATAAGAAAAAAAAAAAGGCTGCAGTGAATTTCTTTCCTACACCGTGTGTGCCCATACACATTGTTTTCATAAGATGCAGAAAGCAAGACTATATCCTGTAAAGGTATGTTAACTGTAGACTAATTCTTGGTGACAAGGCTTTATTTACAACCTTTTTAAAGGCGATGTCTCTGAAGGGATCTGCGCTTACTTAAAACCCATAAGCCATATTTGCAAAAGGTCAGTTGACATTACACATGCTGCCAATCCTGGACCTAACCACTGTGAAGCTGCATTTAGTCCTCCAAATGTTACTTTTCTTAGTAAATTGTTGGAGAATAATGCAGCATATCATCTGGTCTCAACAAATACCTTCACTTTTACTAGCATTAGCATTTTTTTTGTTTTAGTTGGTTATTATTATTTTATACCTAAATGCACATTGTGCTGAGAAGCCAGCCTGCTGATCCCAGGTCAGTTGGCTTTCTACTATCCTCTTGCAGGCGCAAAACTACATCATGACCCTGTTTATGGCAGAAACAAATGGCTTCAGTGCACGCTTTGCACGAGTGTTGGATTTATGGTATCACTTATTCCTTTTTCTAATACTGGCAGCTAAGAGTAGATTTGTGAAGGCTGATCTAAGGTCAGTGCTATGATGGAGACCTACTGCCTATGAAAACAGTGTGTTTGTCTTTATACTGTGAGTATAACAAAACGTTTGCAACATTTGACCAAGGTTAATAGTAAAACTTCAAATTTCAAGCTCACAAAAAGACAAAAGAAGTAGAAAGATCTGAAGTTAGCATTGGAAGGTGGAAAGTCAGATGATCTACAAATCTAATACGGTTACAATGTGTTTAAAATATAATGATAGCTCCAATAGAAAACCTTAATTCCAATGGTGACAGTTTGTATCTTATATAAGTCTTTCACACTATATTGCCAACAGCATTTGGTGACCCCTCTAACTCCTAAAATTCAGGGGCTCCAACCCCGTCCATAGCCACAAGTGTATAAAATCCACCTCATAACTATAGAGATTGCTTCTACACACCTTTGTCATGAACTTTCTGCAGAGTAAATATCTCCAAATTTCATGTAGCCTTCAGATTAGCTAAGATTAGCTCAGGTTTGGAGAGCTTCATGAAATATGTGTCCATGGCTGAGCAGCTGCATCACGCTTTACATCCCCTAAGTGCAACGTATAGTTTTACATTTATATGGGTAAAGCACAGTGCCGATGAACGTTGAACCAGCAGCTATACCAAAACAATTAGACAATTTCATGCTCCCAACTGTATCAAAACAGTTTAAAGGTGGCCCTTTCCTGTAAATGCATGGCTGAATATGGTGGGGAAAATGCTGATTAACCTACACAGAGCATGATAAATTTGGCATGAATTGGAAAGGAGACTGAAAGCCAGGCCTTCTTATCCAACATCAGTGTCTGACCTCACAAATGTGCTCCAGGAAGAAGTATGCTAGGTCGAGTATACGCATATACACACTATTAGGCCTTGTAAAAAAAAAAAAAAAAGCCTTCCCAGAAGAGGTGAAGCTGTTATAGCTACAAAGGTGGTCAGACATCATATAAAACCCTGAGGAATAAGAATGGGATGTCACTCATATTCATGTGTGAACACAGATGAGGCAGTAAAATATAAAGTATCTGTCAGTCAGCATGTGTCTTTAGTAGTTGAATAAATACAATTCAAGGAATACACTGTTAAATGTTTTGCGTATTGCTAAAAGTAGACAGCTGAGCCCTGAGAATCATCAATCAACTTTTGACCTAAATAGAAGAAAGTGTGAAAATCATAATATGTTGACCTTTGCTCCAAAAGGAATGGAGCATTTCATCCTTCCTGGATTACATTTCCCATGTTGTTATAGGTGTAATCAGCATGCAATATCAATCAGTGCAGCAGCCAGGCGGATGTTTCTGTAAAAACAAATAGATGATTATGTAAGTTCATATTTTTGTCCTGCATTACAATCTTGTGAAGTCAGTTAACTTCAGATAAAGGGCTAAATGTCAAGTATTTTAAGTTGAGGGCACTCTGTAATGGCTGGAGGATATCAGGAAATTAATTATCCCTTAGTAAAGTACATTTTATGGCAGGAAGAAACTGACACATTGATTAATGAGCACAAAGGTGTTTGCTTGTAGGAATATCAATTTTTTTTGTTCCATCCAAGTGGAGTGATTAAAATGAGAGAGAAGACCTTGACTTAGCAAACCTAACAAACACACAGAGAGCCGCAGCATGAACAGTGGGAGAACAGAGAGCTAGAAGGGATGGGGCGTGCTGGCGAGCCTCCCGGGTCACATGCCTGACGTCTTCCCTTTCTGCGCCGCTCCACATCAAACCCACATGCTGCGCCAATTAGCAACACAGATGAGGCACAGGGGCCGTGCTCTAACCCTTTTTATTTACCTCTTTAATGAAGCCCAATCATCACCTTAATTTCCTTCTAAAAGGACAAAGCTGGGAATAAGATGAGGAATAAGAGAGAGCGAGAGAGGCAGAGAGAGAGAGAGAGAGAGAGAGAGAGAGAAATCTTAGGCTTATCTTTTTTTAAACCCATTCAGCCTCTGAATTTGGCTTCTTGCCTGGGTTTAAAAGAGCCTCTTTTTGTGCACTGTTCAAGTTATTTAGTATTCCATCTCTGACTGTAAAAAAAAAACACCTAATAAAAACAATCTCAAAGCTCTGTTCAATTACATCAGATAAGAGGACAGGAGGTAGGCTGTGCTGGTCTTGGCTGGTCACATGGGACGCGGCCTCCCCGGGTCTGACAGTACAATGAAGAACAGGCCAGGTATCAGGGGCAAGCTGTTTCTCAAGACTACAGCACCAACTGTTTTCACGTGCCCTCACGCTCGACCTCGCAGCATCCTATTCTCTGAAAGTGCGCGAGGCAAAAAGCTGTTCACAGAGCAGCAAAAAGCAAAACGGATGCAGTTTGGAAAGAGATGCAATTGCTTTTGTAAGGAGGCATACATTTTTAACAATGGTGAAAAGATAAAGCATCTCCTTCCACTGATCTGTGCTGGTCCATTAATACCTCTTTTGCCCTTACAAAGTTGCATGACTTTGAATGACATGATAGTCCAGTTGTATATGAATATTAGATTTGTGAAAATATATCTTGCTCACGATCTGAAACGATGCACAATGCTGGGTGGGTAGAATGAATGTTCTGTAATCCGTGTACAATATTACAGTCCAGGTATGACAAGTCCACATATTGCCATTTTATTTCAAATGATGTGGTCTTAATGCCAAAAGAAGGCTCATTTTAAACAAGAAAGGTTTCTGTGATTCAAAACATACACAATCATCCAAGAGTCTGCCACGTGGGTTACCACAGGGCTCTGTCTTGGGACTTATTCTCTTTCTTTAATATATGTTCCCCCTTAGCCAGGTATTCAAGCCATTTCCTGCTCTTATCATTTCTATGCTGATGATAATCAGCTCTATTGTTTTTTAAACCAACAGGGTATTGTTAGTTGTCCTCCTTCATAAACTGTAGTATGGTATCAAACAGTGGCTTTACGACAACTACTAGTAGGCAAACTCTAATAAGATGAAAACAGTAATCATAGCCCCTGAGAACTAAATAGCTCAAATCAAGCCATTTCTGGGTGTATTGGCTTCTTCTGACAAACCAAGCCTCAGAAACCTTGGCATCACTTTTGATTCTGCATTGTCCTGAAAATGAACAGTTCTTGCACTGATTGTGGCTGCAGCTATAACCAGATGAAGCTTTACTTTTTGTTTAAATGAATATGTGTTGACTATGTACCCAAGGTCAAATGGGATAATTGCCATAGTGTTAGGTAAGACCTACCACAGCGTGGCAGCCAAGTCATTCCCAACCAATCTTAGTAAACTGCCAATTAAAACACACAATAATTCACTCACATTTGATTTTAAAGCATAGAAAGCTGCAGATCAAAATATAAAATTATATTTCCACCTCCAAAATATTGAAAAACCTCATTGGTGCTGCTTTGCGTAAATATACAAATATCTGTATTTCTCCTGATGATACTAAGGCTATGTTTCCATTGAAGGCCTCAATGATGAATTCCAATTTTTTCTGAAATCTGATTTATTTATTTATTAGTTTTGCAAGAATGTTCCCAATACTTTTAAAATATTGCCAATATGTGACTTTAGTGTGAACTGTTTGTGGCTCCAAACGGACCCGCATGTGCAACAGAACAATATTATTGACTTCACGCAGAACGCTTTGGTCCAGCAAACATGGATTAATATGTTGTATGATTTCTAGTGTCCAAAGGAAGCCATTTATTCAGTCAACGGGTGCTGAGGGGGAAGTGCACAAATAAAAAGACAGGGAACCTCTGGCATTTAATGGAGCTTTGGCTGCACAGAAGTCTATTTGGATGTGGGGACGCAGCCAGGATGGGTGGACAGGGATTATAGCAACTTCACAGAGGCCAAGTTAATTCATAACTTTAGAAAGTCAGGGGCATCTTTCGATATGTCAGCATCTCTGCTCTCGACTAAGGCAGGGCACTCATTGCAATCCTTTGTATTACATGGGGACAGATTGCAACATGCTGCCCCCTGTTAAAATGCGATGCAACAGAATGCAATGAGTGAAAACCTCTTTGTTATTACAAAGTCCTTCATGTGCAAGATTATACACAAATTTTTCAAAGCTGTGCACTATGTCCCTCCTCCAACTAGATCCTATACAAGCCGTCCAATTTGGTTTGAGTAGAAGTTTCTATTAATGAAGGTATTATCTTGCTATCCCTCCACAAAGCAGTGCTGTAGCAGGCAGCTGCTGTCTGTCTTGCTAATGCTAACTGCTATAACGTCCGGCCACAGCTGGGGCAAAGTTGTGACAAGTGTCGATTAAAAGTGACGTCAAAGACAAATCGAAGCTGCCTGGGTGGTTCCCGCTGAAGTCGCATTCAAAAAGTTTAGATACGAATTGGATTTAGGACCACATTTGGAAGTGGCTCAAATACGACTTGGGCCTGATTTGAGCATTCCCACTTGTCCTACAATGTCTGATCTGGTCACTTGACCCACAAAAACTCTGATTTGGGCCACATTTGCCTGTTGTGGGAACAGAGCCTAAAACCCAATCCTGTAGTGTCAAGGCTCTGACAGGAACTTCACGCTCTGAGGTACATGAGATTGTCCTCAATTTTCTTTTAAACAAAAGCTTACACACCCCAGAGCATTTTAATCTGATTGTCCAATGGAGTTGATTAAGCAGCTTAGTAGTAATAGTAATAGTAATATAGTAATATCATCTTTATTGTCATTGAAACATACATTGAAACATACATTACAACAAAATTTGTTCTCTGCTTTTAACCCATCACCAGTATGCTAGTATGCTAGTGAATGTAATTAAAGGTCATTTATTCAGGTTATCCTCCCAATCTATGACTGATGAAAGTTTAGCTATGATCAGGTCATTCCACTTAAGGAACACAATTTTGTCCAAGTTTGCTCTGCGAGAGTGTACAAGAACTGGAAGCGCCATGATTTCTAGGAATAAGATGGAGAACATTCATATGAAAGCAAAATAAACTTCTGAAAGCTATCAAAGACTCCACACTATACTTACTTGATAGCACTGAAAAAGTCTCTCTAGATAGGATATGGCACCTTTCTTTGGGATTGTTGGTGCACCCCACTACTGCTAAGTACGGTATATATTTTTATGACATCTATCATTGGCGGAGATCCACTGACAATGACCACAGCTTTACTCGCACGTCCAAAACCCCTCTACCACTTGATGCTGTGCTTGTTTGTCTCCCCATTTCTGTCAGGGGCCTCTCCAGTAGTAACCCACTGCAGGTGCCTCTCGGGGGCCAGGTGTTACCTACACACAGCGGTGCAAAGCCATCTTAAGTAAGCAGATGCTTTAGCAGGGCCCTCGGTACACCAGAGGATCATTATTTTGAGGTGGAAAATCCGGTTTGACAGATGAAGCGTGGCCACAGAGAGGCACATCACTGATTTGCCACATAACAAGATCTCAGAAGAGTGAAACACTGATACATTACATATCAAAACAGAATGGGAGGAAGGATTTATTTGTTTGGTTGCAAGGAGAGATGATTCTGTTTCAGAGGCGCCAAAGCCGTGCACAGGAAAGCCACGGGTCCAACGGTATTATCACTGGCCCATGTGATGAGTTTAGGGTCTAAGGCGAGCCAGCGACCCATCCCCACCTCCCAAAGTGGGAATAGCATGGGATCAGCAACAAAGTCTGAGCAATTTAATGGGTGAGTCACTTAGGTGTTGTAAAGCATGCCATTCGGTGAATGCTGGTGATGCAGTGTTTAAAGTACAAGTTCTAGCAAGAAAGAACTTTGATTATCTGTAGTATTTCAAACTTTTTATGGATTTATTTTATGTCAAAAGATGTTCTACTTGTTTGTAATGTTATAACATTTATGTCTATATGTGAGCAATATGTGGGATTTTTGATGAATACATCCCACAAGCATTTTAATTCATGTTGTAAAACATTCCTAGACCTTTTGCCACATTCTGCTGGCAGTTTCTTTAACAGAACGTGGGGGAATTGAATGTAACTGTTGGTTCAAATAGAGCTAAGGACCAGCATTCACACAGCCCTGCAAGAATGAATTGGTGCAGACAAGGGTTTGTTGGATATACACTGCAAAAAGGCAACTAAAAGTAAGTAAAATTTCCGTGAAATTATTATGTTTGTCCTTGATATGAGCAGGTAAATAAGATTATTTGCCTATGAAATGAGTATTTTGAGTATATACTGTACTTGAAATAAGATGATGGAGATGAATTGTTCCTATATTAAGTGCAAAAATCTTATTCCATTGGCAGATAATCTTATCTGCCTTCTCAAAGCAAGGACAAATACACTAATTTCAAGAACATTTTACTTATTTTTAGTTGCATTTTTGCAGTGTAGGGCCATCTATCTATCTGTCTATCTATTTTTTTTATCTGTCTGTCTGTCTATCTGTCTATCTATCTATCTATCTATCTATCTATCTATTTTTATATATATATATATATATATATATATATATATATATATATATATATATATATATATATATTTGTTTATCTGTCCATCTGTCTGTCTGTGAAATCACACAAAGGCTTTTTCATTATTTAAGGAATAACTTTGCCACTGAATAACTCCCTCCTTTCAGCTTTACTTTTAAAAATTTCTCGACTCAGTTTCATGCCATCAATTAAACTGACATTGCCTTTGATTTAACTTGCAAGGTAAGGAAAAAAAACCTTCAGTATCAATCAATTAACCTCACTCCTTTCATTTATAAAAACATGCAAAATATACTTTGGCACCTGATAGTGGGGGAGCAAGGCAAAAATCAAAGTGTATTAATAATTAAGCCTAATTAGCGGCGTGTGGGAGAGGTGTGATGCCTGTTTCGATGGCAGCGCTCCACTCCTTCCTGAACCTCTGCCTGTTCTCATGATCATCCTCAGTGAGAGATGACAGGTTACAGAGCGAGAAAGACAACTGTTCTGCAGAGCAAAGTCACCGGGTTAAAAGAAAAATAACCTCCTTTTTTTGTACTTCCTTTTAATTTAATATGTTCAATAGAAGACACTCGGAGAGAAGCGAGCAAAGGCTGGGAGAAAGAAAAAAAAAAGCATAGAGACAAAAGTAGCTATTTGTTACAACTTCAAGTTAATTAAGGAGCTTGTTGTGAGATCATTGGGGCACCTGAATGTGCAGGTTTTAACTGAGCGAGAGCATTACAGGGGCAACTGCTGAAAATGGACCTAAAAGGAGCCTTAATTAGTGTCTCAGCAGGGGTGCTGGGAACACTGAGACAAGAGCTAAAGCCCTCACAGGCCCAGATCCAAACTGGAATTCTACTAGCTGGGAGAGCATTTCATTTCAGGGAATTGCATCATCGTGGATTATCTAACAAGAACTGGTGTCACGAAGCCAATAAACAGCGCCAGGACCTCGAGGGGTAAATTAGTCTCCTTCCTCACACTAAAAGTGTGAAAAGTAATAACATGAAATTCCACTCCTTTAAAAGAAATAGGGACATGACTTCACTGAAGAACTTAATTAGAGCTTTCTGTTTGCACATTGCACCAGATCTTCCCGGTCCACAGAAACACTTAGAGAACAAAGACAATTCATCTTATGTTTGAGGGTAAGTTCTGATTACAGCTCACACTTTGACCCTGCTTGCTGTGATGAATCAGGCCAGTCATATTTGCAGATTTTGATTTATCTTTCTGACCTTTTGTATGCAAAGGAGACGTGTTCTGTATAATGTGACACTTCGGGAAAAAGAGGTCAGGCCTGTGAGAAAACAAGGCTCCCGCCTTCTCCGCTTCTACGAGACGAGTCCATTGTTTTGCCTCGAAGTGGCTGTTTTTATACTGCTGAGCACCGTAAGATTGTGTTTCTTAAAATTCACTCCTCCAAGAGAATGGGATCATACGATCCTTCTAAAGTGCTAAAAAAAAAACATGCTGTTCAGCAACAATGAAACATTGAATGTAAGCAATTAAAGAGAACTTTAAAGAGAACATTAGCAAACAACATCATAGATAAATCTGCCTAAAACATGTATCCTTGACAACGGCTGCACTAGCAGTGAAAAACCTCGGGGGTGATTTGAGGACCCCCTATGACTCCATATGTTATTCTGCCGGGTTAAAGGATGCCCACTTGCTGTTCGTTTTGACAGTCTGGCTGTTTACCACGAGCCGCTCCTGTAATGCTGCCTAGACCAACTTTCTTTACATGAGGCTTGACAACTTGAGATTTTCATAAAAATATGCCAAACTGTTTGACTGCATGATTTGGGAAATCCGTAAAACACACAAATTAACACCATGTTGATATCTCTGTACCACAGCAGAATAATTGGTCTTTGTCCCTTATTCTCCAGTGGGGTTTATTAAACAGTAAATTGTCCCTATGTTCCTGAAACAACACTGAGGAAGTTTAGAGATATTTGTGAGCCTGAAGGTTTAGGTTGTATTTTGTGCAGCAGAATTGTGAGAGATAGGTGTGAGCAGTCAGGTTCATCCGTGCAGTAAACAGTAGTTACTGTAATCTCAGTTTGGAGAAACAGCAAGGACCTCTCGAAAGGGAATCATGGTAACCACAACTTAAAGCCAAGCAATCTAAATCTAATTCCAATCCAGCTCAAATGTAAAAGATTTGGTCTTAAACTGTTTTTGGTATTTTTAAACCTCTTTATGAACCAGTCGTTGAAAGTCGTTCATTTTATTTGAACAATTGTGAACAATGTAAAAACAAAATATTCTGTTTGTGATCATTTGACCAGGAGTTTTTTCTGCCTCAACTATCTACAGTTATTCCTCTCTGTAACTTGCCTCTTGCAGATCCAACATTGCTTTTGTAACCACTCACGGATACGTCTGTGGGTGTAGTTTACAAAAGAGACCAAGGCAATTACTCAGGAGGAATTAGGATTAGTATATTTTTAGCAGTTACAAGTTGCAACAAGGCTGTTGACTGGTTCAGAAAATAGCAACAATGTAAATAGCTTTCAGATGCAAAGGTTACGAGATGCAAAAGGCACTTAGCACGATTCACCTGCGATTATTGAACTCAATTTTAATTGAGTTGAATTATAAATTTTAATTGAGTTGAATTATCTCAGTTTAAAGACAATTCAACTTTAAACTGAGATCATACTGCCATCTAATTCACATAAAATATCACATTATAAAGTACATTAAACTTTGATTCTCACTACCTTCAATGAGTCACTGCCATCCAGTCATCTTTGAAATTAAAGTGAAAAAATATGTATAACTGCTTAGCGTTGCAATAAAAAGTTCCTAATTTACAGTTAGAGTCCCTGTCGACTATATATGTTGGTAAAACTTCTACAAAGAGGTCATGCTAAGAGAAAAGAGACAATAAAGGTATTGTTATAACACTTTTCCTACAGTCTCTATTTAGTATTTCAAAAACAAATGCATAGACCTGTTGAAATTTTTGAAATTATTTTGCTTTCGTCAAAGTAAAACACAAACAGATTTCCAGGGTTTCCTTTTTTCAACTCTAAAAAACTAGTCCATTCATTTGTTACTTCAAGGCTGGACTATTCTAATTCTTTACTATCAGGAAGTCCACAAAATGCAGTTCAAAGACTTAAGCTCATTCAAAACGCTGTAGCAAGAGTTCATATTTATCATATTTTAGCTTCCCTTCATTGTCTTCCTGTTAAATCTAGAATAGAATTTAAAATTCTCCTTCTCACATTTAAAGTCCTTAATCAAGCTCCATCATATATCAGAGCTCTGATTACCCCGTATGTTCCTAACAGAGCACTTCGCTCTCAGACTGCAGGTCTGCTGGTGGTTCCTAGAGTCTCTAAAAGTAGAATGGGAGGCAGATCCTTTAGCTATCAAACTCCTTTGTTGTGGAAAGAAAGGAGACCAGAACTTACAGTTATAGACACCCTGTCTACTTTTAAGACTAGGCTTAAAACTTTCATTTTTGGTAAAGCTTATAGTTCGAGTAACTTAGGTTACCCTGAGATATCTCTGTGCTGCAATAGGCTTAGGCACATTGAGGACAACAATATGCATTTCTCTCACTCTGCTGAGTTCTCCTACTGTTCCACAATTTAGCAATTTCAACTTTGAACCTTGTGCTCTCTCTGACTTTTTTCTCTTTATAATAGGTACACCTGGTCTGGCGTTCTGTTAGCCGTAACATCATCCAGAGGAGACAGATCATCTACTATTACCATAGAACATAGAAAGGATTCCTGGATCAATGTGTGCTTCTGTGCTTTGTGTTGTCTCTGCTCTGTCTTCTCTAACCCCCAGTGGGTCGAGGCAGATGACCGTTCACACTGAGCCTGGTTCTTCTGGAGGTTTTCCTCCCTGTTAAAGGGGAGTTTTCCTCTCCATTGTCGCTTCATGCATGCACAGTATGAGAGATTGCTGCAAAGCCATCAGCAATGCAGACGACTGTCCACTGTGGTTCTATGCTCTTTCAGGAGCTTAATGCAATCTGTTGGGTTTCCTTAGACAGGAAACTTTTTGACCAATCTGTATCATTTTATTGAATTTGACTTTGTAAAGTGCCTTGAGATGACATGTGTTGTGAATCGCCCATATATAAATAAACTGAAAATTAAATTGAAATATAATTTAATTTTAAAAAGCTGCACTCTGTTTTATATTGCGCAAATAATGGTATAATGCAATTGATGTAACACAGTAGGATGTACAGAAAATTGTTTATCTATGTTCTTTTGTTGACATTAACAAAAAGGGACAAATGGGTACAGTTTTAATTGATCTCACTTACAAAATGCTTTAAACTGGTTTGATACCGTAAAATCATGATTTTATTACAGCTGAAAAAAATCTATTTATGCAGTTTGAGAACATGCCTTAGTTGTTAATATTTTTTATGCGTACATATACAATATTCCTAAAAACAAGTTTCAATAGTCACAAACTCGCAAACCGTTGCTTCTTTCCGTAGCCTGTAGGGGGAGTACTACCCACTACGTGCTTGCAGAATCGAGCACGAAGATGCAACTTCACATATGCTTTAAGCTTCAAAGGCATGTGCCCACTGGTTTAACAGTAGGGGTTGAATGGAAGGGAACAGCATGTCATTTATAAGTAACAGCTCCCCGTAAAGAGGGACGTCCTGTGCAGAGCACAGCCACTCCTCTATGGAAAGGCTATTCCTGCCCACCAGGGGAATGATAACCAGAAATGACAAAAGTTTTTCAATAATTTCTACTTCAAACCAAATCTTGTTTTCTGTACACCTTGTACACCAAAAACAAGGAACCTTAAAGAAATAGTTTTAATGGTGGTGTTTTATAATGGTTTTTAATGGTGTTGCCTATTATTTTTATAGAGTTAGAGTTTTTTGTCACAACACTGTCATTTTTCTGTTATTGTGGTTGTGATGTATGAATCTTGTTTGTTTGAATTTTTGTGGGAGTGAAGTTGCAAGTGTGGGATTATATGCCCTATTCAAAACTGAAGTGTTTTAAGTAGGAGCCTAATTAGACACTAGTTTAACCTGTAAGCAAGTTTCATCCACCTGTACGCTGATTGGTCAGTTTATGTATGTGTGAATAAGTGATTGGTTTATTTTATTTTTTTCTGCATTGTGCTTCCTATTTAAAGATAACTGATGTGGTGGTTTGTAATAACCCTGAAAAAGGCCAAAAAAGGAAACATGTTTGTCTGTTAATAAAGTCTGCTCCTTAACCTTCAAATGTTGCTCAAGTTTTCATCTACCAGTTTGTTGACCTTCTTCATGCACCTTGATAGTTGGTAAAGATTTGCCAGAAACGTTTTGATCTCTGCTAAAAAAGAAAACACGTAATTGAATGTCAAAATAAAAAACAGTCTGTTTAGCATTGTTACAATAAAATAAAAACATGCAAACTTGTACAATTTTAGTATAATATTAATTTATCTAACAAAGATTCTCATTTTGAAGGTGTCGGGCACAACACTGCAGCTGAACAATAGAGCGAGCTTCGTTATAACAGTTCCTGTGTCTCTCTAGCATCTTTGAACAAAAATGGCAGTAGGAACAAACATCACTATTTAAGTTGCCATGTACAAAACAAGTGTATTTTTATTGCTGCGTACATTAAGTGCAAAAAATACAGCTTTTCATGGCTGTGTGACATAGCATGTAAAATGTCAATATTTTAACCATGGATGTTTCAGTCACTGTTAATAGTTTCACATGCAATCTTAAATCACAGGTGAATTAAGAAGACATGCTCCTATATTTACATTTGCGGGATTGAGTGCGCATATGTGTACAAGCCCTTTAAATATTAATACTGCCTTTTTTTTCTCTTTGCCATACTTAAAGAAAGGCGACAATAATGCCAGGTTGCAAGGAGGTGGCTCCTCTCCGAGGGGAGGTCTGTGGAGAAAACAAGACGGAGAGAGTGTCCTGTTGTAATTAAACATGCATGGGCATTTCCTTCACAGACGCTGTTTGTTTCGCTGGTCTGGGCTTTGACAGGATGCCAAGACAAGCCCAGGTGGAGCAGGGCGTGCAAACAAGCTTGTGAGTACAGGCATGAAACACACAAATTAGCACCTAGACCAGATGAATATGCAAGTGCTGGGACAAGGTCCAGAATGCTCTCTCATAATGCTTAGCACACACAGCCAAATGTGGTGAAAGTGATCAGAAAAACAAAGGTGAGGAAGGTGTTATTCCTGGTAGTTCAAGCAATGAGCCAATAGTTTTTTTCTGTAGAGTTTTAGAAATCTATCAGGGAACACAGCTAAGAAAAAGTATGGGTGCTAAAAACAGAGGACTATACAGCAGCCTTTGGTATTTTATTTATATCTGCCCAACTTTCTTCTTCTAAGTCAGTAATTTAAAACAAAAACAAAAAAGCAAGTTTGAAACGTTGGCCAGCAGGCAGCAAAAACATTTGCGGAACTAAAAGAAGAACAATAACAAGCTTGGGTATCCTGGGAAGACAGGTGGATGCTGGAGTCCGGTGATGGATGTGATGGGGGGCTGGTCGAGAAGCAGGGAAGGAAGAAATTAGGTTGAAAAAAAATGGACAGGGGAGGGAGTTCAGGAGTCAGATTGAGGCAGAGTGAGTGGTCGGCCCTCAGTCCCACAAGAGAAATTGTAAAGTAAAGCTGAGTGAGCGAGCACCTCCAGTTCAGGGACATCTCGCAGGTGTGTGTGTTTGTTGTTGGGTTTTTTTCTCCCCGGCACGGACACTTCGGAGTGCACAGCGGGTCCCCCGAGCCCTCCAGAGCCGAGGCACTACCTGACACAAGTAGCCTCCCAAAGATGAACACCATCACCTCAACCACAGTTAGAAGGTCGAGAAATTGCTCCCACTGCACATGGCCCGAATCATGTGACCCCTCCTCGTCTACCAAGAGATGTTCCCCTCAGTCCACTCTGGCCTCTCAAAAAGGCAGCTTTTACACGTCTTAAGTCTTCCACTTGGCGGGACAGGGAGACCCAGTGCAGCACAGCAGACCTTTTTCCACATGAGTTTGCCCCGTTAAGGCTGCTCTAAAATAAAGCCCTCTTAGTCACACATGAACTGAGGGTGAATTATGGATTGGTCCTTGGTGATGAAGTTGTGGTACATTTTAACGACATCCAACACGTCTCTGTTGAATCCCTAACTACCTTGAATTAACAAGCTGTCCTAATTAAACTGCGAAGAGAATATGCTCAGTAATCAATAAATTATACCTGACAGCTCCGATTTACAGGCCTGAACTCGATGTTTGTGTCATCTGAAGTGATTACACATGCTTCTTAGCTTTGTTCCAGCACAGCACTCACCTAATAATAATTATCCTGTGATTAAGGCACATTGAAACTCATGTTTCCATTGTTAATGCTTGGAAACAATGGGCAAAAGATTAACAATAAGGAGTATTGTCCACGTTTGAACTCAGTTCTTGCAACCTACAGCTACAGATGCTGGTAAATTGTATGTGATGAGGAGTCTCCCTTCCTTTTTGCCGCCTTGACGCTTTTTGGACCTTCATCAACTTGGAATCCGGAGGAAAACATGCAAAAGCAGAAGAGGTACAGAGACCCACATCCATTTATCCACATTAAGAAAGCCAGGGTGCCTCTGTTCTAAGTAAGTTTGTAGTGTAGACTTCAGCACCCCATCTAACATTCATGTCTCCTTTTTATGCTTTTATCACCTTGGATATGCCTGACTCAGCCAACCATGTACTCTCTTCCCCTCATCCTGCCAGTTCTGGGAACATCCCCGCCAAAGTAAAACACATCTCGTGCTCCATGTCTTCAACCTTTCCTATTGCCGTTTAGTGACATTAACATCAAGTAGCATCATATGCCCTATAAATGACAGATGATGACCAAGGGACTTTCCTATTGGTTGTGCATTTTCAATGAGTAGGAAAAAATTTAATTATTGTCAATTGTACCATGCTTTGGATGTGACATCTATTCAGTCAATGTATGATAGTAAAGACTGAATTGCTTTTAATATCAAGGCCGAGGCTTTAAACAAGATGCTTTAAGGAGAGCCTAGAAAAAGTTATTTTACGATGTGGGCAGGGTCAATAGCAATAGCATACACGACAGCAGAATATGACATTCTGTTATTTCACTGAAATCCTCTGTGAAACTGGTAGACAAAAGATTGCCTATATTCCCTGAAAAAAAGATTAGCAGAATAGCATGCATACTTCTTGCCAGAAATGTCATCAAAATGCATATGAATGCAGATGCTTATTTGTTGAATTTTCCTTATAAAGTTTCAGAAACAGCAGCCATGTTTGTTTTGTTTTTTGATTTTGTTTTTTTTTTTTGCTGGGAGAAACTTGATGGTCACGTGACTGGATTGCAAGCCAATGGAAAGGAATCGGCCAAATAAGACGTAGGACTGAAACAAGTTAAGAACAATACTACATTCTGCCCTGTGGTCCAACGCAAAAATTACGCGTTTTTCAGTGAGACTGCGTTGAGCTAGAGCAGAACGATAGGTCGCAGCTAACTTAATTCAGCAGACTCGCTCAATTAAGATTAAGCACAGATGTTTTGCAGCTGGACCTGCACCAAACTCAACAACAGTCCCTAGTGAAATTGTAGACCATAAATATCTGCTAGCAAAGCATTACATTCCAATGACAGGGTGGGGTAACGATAAGTCAGGTGATAGAAATCTGACTGTTCGCGAAAACTTCTCTCATTTTGCGGCTGTAACAAACATCTTTAGCACCCATTGGGCATCAATTTATGTTTCCTTTTAGATAGCCACTATCTGTATAAAGTAGGGATATTTAGCTGGAAAATGTTAAAATTCAATTGCTGATTTCATTGAATTTTCCCATGATCTTGTGGAAAAAAACAAGTTTTCTTATATTGATTAGGGTGATTTTTTCCCCAGACATGTTTATTTTAGGAAAGCAGGCTGCATGCTGGTGCAGTTGGTAGCACTGTTGCCTTACAGGAAGAAGGACCTAGGTTTGAATCCCTGGAAGCTGGGGGCCTTTCTGCGTGGTTTTCATGTTCTCCCTGTGAACTATTGACTTCTCTCTGGGTACTCTGGCTTCCTCCCACAGTCCAGTAACAGGATTGTTAGGTTAAATGGACAATCCTAACTGTGTCTATGTTGCATTGTAATAGATTGGCAACCTCGCCCAATGGCTGCTGGAGATAGGCACCAGTTCTCCTGTGACCCTGCAAGGATGAGTGGGTGATGGATGGATGGATGGATGGATAGATAGATAGATAGATAGATAGATAGATAGATAGATAGATAGATAGATAGATAGATAGATAGATAGATAGATAGATAGATAGATAGATAGATAGATAGATAGATAGATAGATAGATAGATAGATAGATAGATAGATAGATAGATAGATAGATAGATTAGGAGTCATCATCACACAAAAATAATTCTAAGCCACCTTGTGCTGGAAAATGAGATTTATTGAAGTCATGAAACCAAATTCTCAGCAGGTAGACTTTAGGCAGATCATAGTAATTCAATTATGTTGTCAAAGTGTAAAGGAAATCTCCCAGAGGCAGATGTAATGTACAAAATGTCCTGTACCAGAAGGCGCATTTATCTACGCAAATACTAAAGAATCAAAACTAAAAAAGGGTACAACAAAAAGGGTAAACTTTTCAGAATAAGAATGAAAATAGTAAATGTTTGAGACAGATATCATGCAGTCGGGCCAAAAAGGTATTCACAGCCCTTGTCAATTTTGATCAAAAATGAAGTTATTATGTGCAAGAAGTTTGTTACTGGCAGTAAATGCGACATGCATCATCCCAAAATAAACAGTTGGACAGATTAGAGCACGTTACTTATGCTCTTCTCAGTAACTAATGGGAAAACCTTTGTTAGCACTGCAGCAATCCAATAGTTCCTATGATGTTGGACAGCTATTTTCATGCTTACACTGGTCTTTTTTGATGATTTATATTTAATGATGAGCCTTGAGTCTTTGGAAGTCCTCCTTGCCATCACCCTAATGCTTATTTAAAAATGTCAAAAAAAATCTAACATGCCATGATATTTTAACAGCAGTACAAATAACTGTTGTCTTTTTAAACAAAAGTAATCAGATTATGTTACATATTTTTAACAAATTACATTTTGGGTAAGTACCATAAAGCTAGTATATTTTGTACTCCAGGCCGAGTAAAGTCAATACAATAGTAGAATAATTGGCACAGAAAGAGGCCAGGTTGTTTATTTAATTAGCTGGGGAAGAAAAGCAAAAGTTTGCTTAGGTTGAAAGCGTTTGCATGAGTAGAAGAGTAATGCTGCAGGCCTCACTAACAGAGAGGCTGCTGAGTGTGAACAGGGCGCAGGAGTCAGGATGATTGAACTGGGCTGTCTTCAGGGAGGGGGGAATACATGTGCTAATCCTAATCAGGACCTGTTCCCTGCCATGTAATGGAGTAGGAACAAGCTCGAGCTCCACGCTGGACATGCTGAGGCTACATTAGTGAGGAATGTTTTCCAGCGCGGGACACCGTTTCTATTACGCCGCCACATGCGGGAGGAAGAGGAAGCTGTCACTGTGAATTAGCCGCAATGTGTGCCATGCAAACATATCTCGCGTAATTGGAAAAAGAAAAAAAAAAAAAAAAGTCAGAGAGGGGAAGAGGAGGAAAGGCTTTTTACAATAACACTTGGCTCCTCTGCATCGCTGGGATGGTATGTTGAAGACGTTCCGAAGCTTTTAGCAAACTGTCAACCTTCAGGACAAAAGGAATATTACACACCAGCCTCTGGAGGCTGTTTCATTTACTTACCATACATCATTCTGGCTCGCCTGAAAAAGCCTATGTTACATCTCTCTCTCTCTCTCTCTCTCTCTCTCTCTCTCTCTCTCTCTCTCTCTCTCTCTCTCTCTGTCTCTCTCTCTCTCCCTCTCTTTCTCTAAAACAAAAAAAAAACTGTCCAGTTTACCTGATGATATCGACAGCTCTACTGTAAAATCTCCTGGCGTTAGAGGTCAAAAACACGATGTTCACTGAGTTCACTTCCAATCTAAAAGGGAGTAAATCTCAGAGCGGAATCACTTTTCTGACAATAATTTATAAATTATGCACTGCTTGTGTTTGAATTCAGAAAGGCTTTCATATCTCTTCCATTAACTCAGATTAAGATTTCATACTGATGCTGGGGAGAATGCTAGCAATATCCCAGTCTCATTTCAATGAAATTTTTATTAGTGCTTTTTTCTGTAGTACACTCCTGTTGGGATGTCTGTGAATCTGAAGCCTGGCTTTGGACATGAACTCCCCTCAACCTGCCTGCCAGTGGCTCTGAAGGTTTCAATAATTTATGGGCTCGGGCTAACTCAGCCATGAGATTTGAGCTGCAGAGATTTAGCTCTAATGTAGAAATTGTGAACGGATGAAAACTGGGATGTCATAAGTAATACATCCTATCCAAGAAAGGGATTTTTTTTTTTTTATCAACCGGGAGGGGTAAAATGCAACTAATAAATTAAAATAAATAAAATATCAGAGGAGAAAATAGCATTTAAGAACAAACACTCTCCTGCATTCTTCCTCTTTGTGTTTGTAAAATGAAAAGACCTAAAGCTATAGGGCTAAAATATATCAACCTTAATCTCTTAGTGCTTCCATTGACTCCTAATTGTGTGCACTCTTTGGCGCTCTTTGTGCAGCCATCAATAAAAATGGTTCCCTAATGTCCTCCCTCTGAAGAAATGGGCATCACGCCACTTACACTTTATAGGCCAAATCCATTTCTTTGAGCATCTTGCCTTTCTCTTTCCCGCTATCCTAACGGAATTCAAAGCATTTGGAAAATCTGTCTATTCAGCTTTGGCGTCCCTCCGCATTTCACCCCCGAAAAAGCCAAGGTCGCATGAGATGGGTCTGATGAACTTTCTATTTTCTTCCATCCCTGCAATCTATAGCTTTCTCCCCTGAGCCATATGTTGTCCAGTGTAGTCAGGACGGTTTGTAATGGCTCTGCTAACAATGCACTCTTTGTGCCGGATAAGGCAAGGAGAAAGCTCGATGCCAGGGGGCAAGAGGCAGAAGAAACACTTTTAGTGCCCGCTTATGTATCCTTTTTTCTCGTTCCATTATACAGATGGACTCTGCTGGAAATATTTGTCTTGACAGTAGTTTAGCATTGCTCCACGTTCCACTGGCCTCTATGAAAGATTAAACTATTCAAATTGCGGCTAGAACAGATGCCACATTGCTCTCTGCTGCTGAAGCCACAATGTCTTAACGTGGCATTTCTTAATTATCTTGTTTGTCAGATGTGGATTACTTCTATCCAGCTATATCTGACATTAAAGGTCCTTTCACTCCATGGAGTGGAACCTCTTTTGAGGCTCTCCTCATGTCTTTAGTGGTTTTTATTACCAATAATAACATTGCTCCTCCGGGAGCTGCAGGGTAAGTGTGCCCCCCAGCAGTTCAGCCCCTTAAGAGACCCACTACACAGGATTGAATGCAGTCCTTGCACTTCCAACATATCAATACACAGAATACTCTCAAGAGACGTTTTCTCTCACACTTCAACAAGATTCATCAACCCCAGACATCAGCATTTATTTCAGAGCTCTAGATCCATAAATAAAATTATATGAGTTGTGATAAACATAACTAAAACATCTAGACATCGCCCTACTAGCCCCCAGACCCAAACCAAGGGAAATCAATTGCTGTTTAGTCACTGGAACAATGTAATTAAATGCTAATGACTAACTGGATGTGCTACATGTAGTATGTTATGTGATATATCTGTCAAAATTAACTACAGAACTTACAGATTTAGTTTGATTTATCTGTTGTCTGAAATAATGTTACATTGTTCAGCCAAAGGCGTGATTTTCTTTCTGCGTCCAACAGCTGATCATAAAACTGACAGTGTTTTGTAGATTTTGCTCAGTTACCATGTTCTTAACAATAGTCAACAATGAAAATGGAAAGAAAAAGAGTGCATTAAACATGCAAAAGAGCAGGCCTTAGCAAAACTTAGGTAATCTTAGGTAAATAAAGTCAGTATTAAAAAAACAAACAAAAAACTAATATTTAAAGAAATTACCTAGCAAAACTAAGATTGCGCAAATAACAGGGTAAAGCAGAAAGTCTTTAGCCAAAACTATAAATAAGATAAACTAAGGCATGCTGCTTTGCATAAAATACTAACTAATATTTGTGAAAATTAATAATTGATTCAATGTTTGAAGGATTTATCTCTAAATAGAGAAGTCAACAGTTGGAACACATTTAGTAATTAATTTAAAAAGGAATAGCAATGTTGCCTAGTACCAAAAAGGTCCTGGGGTTAAAACCAGTTTAGCAATTATGTCAGTTGTATGTTCAGACCAAGTATGTGACCTTTTTCAGAAAAGTGTCTAGTGACAATATTTTTTTTTCTGATGTTCTTGGAAACTTTTTCCTACACCTGTTACTGATGCCCCCAGATTAGGTTACATACAATGTTTTCACTCAGATCAATCACAGTACAAGTTCCATCATACACAGCTATAGTTACTCGCATTCAGGCATGTTCAAATTACACTTAGATGGCTATCAACTACTGACGAGCTTTTAGCATGATGCCACTGGTATTATTGACTATTTTTAATTGCAGTGAAGTTGGTAGACTGATTTGGCATTACTATGGATATATATATATATATATATATATATATATATATATATATATATATATATATATATATATATATATAATATTATTTGTGATAACATAATTGGACCTGCACAGTGGCACGTTAAACTGTTGCCTTGCAGCAAGAAGGTTCTGGGTTTCAATCCTGGGCTGTGGCCTTTTTGCACGTTCTCCCTGCATGTGTGGGTTTTCTCCTGATGCTCCAGCTTCCTTCCACAGTGCAAGAACATGTCTGTTAGGGTAATTGGTCTCACTAAATTACCCTTAGGTGTGAGTGTATGAGTGCATGATTTTCCTGTGTGTCTCTATGGTTTCCTGTGATGGACTGGCGACCTGTCCAGGATGTACCCTTCCTCTCACCCAGTGACCGCTGGAGATAGACACCAGCCTAGTCATGGGATAAGCGGGTCTAGAAAATGGATGAATGAAAAATTACCAGGTTTTCCCATATGTTCTTCCAGGGTCATAATTAAAATCAAGAACAAGAGTATTTATTGTCATTGCACGGTGTAACACAAGCACAAAGAGATTGGTGCAAAGTTCTTCCCTTGGTGCACACATGCTTGATAAATAATATAAAAATATATGAAATATTTAAAATAGATCAAAAATAAATAAATAAAATGATAAAAAACAGACTATATCCAAATTAAGGGATGACAAACAAGAGATATATGTAAACAGAGATGTATGGCATATTATCAGAGGTAGACAAAGTACTCACTCAAAGTACAGATCATACTGATCAAATATTATACAAATAAAAGTAAAAGTAGCTCTGTCAAATTATCAGTTGAGTTAAAGTGCTCGAGGTTACGCTTTCAAAAATAATTAACTGTTCAATGTACTTCAAAATCTGAAAAGTTTTATAACAACGCATTTCAATTGAATGGAGTTGAGAATTTCTTTTGCTATACTGGCCCGATCAGTAACTCAAAATATAATAATAATAATAATAATAATAATAATAATAATAATAATAATAATTTCTTAGTCTTCTAGACATTTCAAAGATGCTTTACATTTTCAGGGACTAATTATTCGCTCCTTTGTTTTCCACTCAGAATGGCAGCGTGGCTGCCATTCTGTACCTACAGTCCCTCCAGCCCACCACAATCGCACAGTCACACTAATACATTCTAACTAACGCAATAACACATTCATAAAATGGACAGATTGAGCTAAGTGTCTTACTCAGGGATACAACAGTATGCACTCAGGCAGGGATTCGATCCGGTGACCCTTTCGTTGCACCATCATTACTGCATCCTTCCACAACAGTGTAGCATATATATGTTGTTTTTAAACCCACACACCACAGTCTCATTGTGTGCTTTGATTAGTGGCACAAATATAACGCCATGTGCACGCATTGTATAAGCAGCCTGCTAGATGTGAGTGTGTCCAATGTACCTGTACAGCAACACTAGTAGGACAAAAATTCTTCTTCTTCTCCTTACAACTATTTTTGGATATTGCCACCTAGCGTATAGGGTGAATCATGTAATTTCACAGTGTGTAGGTGGGACAAATTAGACACAAACTACATTAAAAAACATATCCATGTGAGTGAGTGAGTGAGTGTGGACTGAAAGCCGCTGTTGCCAGTTCTTGTGAGAGAAACATGTAACCAGCTCTTTCTCCTCTACCTTATAAACACTATAAATGAACAAGCCCAAAGTCGTTTAAACTAAACAGATGTGGCATCACTGCTGAAAGCCAGCACCAGCAGACTCTTTAACAAACTGTAATGATTCTGTCTGATCCAGCCTGAAAAGGCTCCATGACGTCACACCCTGCTCCTGCTCCCTGTGCTGCACAGGTAATCAAGGTCTGAGCAGTTACACCTGTGACGGCTCCAATTTAGTGGAGGCGCTGCACCTGGGACGAGCACTATGTATTCCAGGCTCTCCCATTTCTGTTTGGAAGCCTCTGCTCAGAGTGTGCCTCCCGTGAACGATTCTGTCACCTGGACAGAACTGTCCATCCAGAGCTCTGTTTCGGCTTCTTTTACATCTTGTGGCCATTAACAATTCCTGCTGCTGGCAGTATTAACAGAGCAGCAGAGGAAGTTCAAAGTTATTAATAATTTTGTTCTTTATTCAGTGTTTAGTTTTGTCACATCTGGGATTTGTTTCATATGATCCATTCATGCGGGTCTTAGAAACTCCCAAATTCTAAGATCTTTCTTAACATTTTACCTCGGTAAGATAGAAGTTATTCACAAAGTATCTTAGTCCTTAAGATTAGGCTTCTCACTTTCCAGGCTGGTGCATAAAAGCACCAAGACATGTAGATCTGCGGCAATATGTTTCAAAGTCTGTGTATTTGCACAATGATCCAGGGACCAAATTACCTTTCAACACTCCTCTATTCTACTCCCAGAGCTGTGCAGACAGATGCGCTCAGAGTCTCATCATGATGACCCACATTTCTTAATCCAGTCTAATCAGTTAATTTCTCTCCTTTGATTAATAGGAGCACATTTGTTTATTTTTTCTTGTATTGTATCTAACAGTTTTGTATTACACTCCTCATTGTTACATTTCATTCATTGTACTTTGTTTCCTTTCTTTAATCCCTCTTAAAATCAGCTCTATGTTAATTTTCTCAATAGGCAACACAAAGACCGACAGACAGATGGATAGATAGATAGATAATAGGGGTGCAAGTTATTGATTAATGAGTTCATCTAAAGTCCATTGATCTTATTGATTGACTAAGCAACCATTTATTTTTATTTTTTATTTTATTTTTATTTATTTTTTTCTTAAAAACCCAAGTTTTCCCTTGTATCAAGAGGGTCTTTCCATAGCGTGAAGGGCTATTTTTTTATACCACTTGCAGAATTTCAAGAGGCACATCAATATATTTTAACAGTTTATTGTGCCACCTGTGTTAAATACTGACTGAATAAAAACAAATTTTAGGGGTTTCTCACACATTATTAAACATGGACATAGTTATCAAGACGTTTATGTGCTCATTTCCTCCACTGTTTAGGTGGTGGATCAGCCAATCAGCTCTCTCTGTTTCCTCTATATCCCCTGCTTAAAACACTCTTAAGGTCACTAAAGGTCCTCCTGACTACTCCTAACATTTTTTTCACTTGAGGAGATCTCTTACCACCTAAGATACTTCGTAAGTAACATGTAACCTACTGAGGTGAAAATGCTAAACGAACTCAAAGAATTGGGGAAATTCTTAGACGCTCAAAGGTGCGCTTCCGCAGATGGTTCCTCCAAGCTGTTGTTAAACTTTATATCTGCTGCTAACAACAGACTCAATAAGTTTGTACAGCATGAAAATGGTTGCACAGCTTCTGATCTGATCATGAATCGTTTACACTGTCTCTCAGATTCTAAGGTACTCCGAGAAGCTGCTGTACTATCATGCATATTGCATATTATCTCATGTTGTTCAGTAAATAAACTAGTGTTTCTACAGTGCTATTCCACAGTTTGACTTCAATATTTACTCTTTTTTACATGAGTATGCCATATTATCCATAATTGTGCATACTTACTCTGACATTTATTTTAACTGCAATACTTTGGTATTTATTTTTACTTTTTTATACTGGTCTTTCTAAAAAATCTCGTTCTCTGCTGCTTTAGAACTAACTTTAGATCAAATTGTTCTTTCTTTCTTTGTTTAAAACTGTGTGTAACTGTGTTTATACTACTGTCACACCCAGATTTCCTAATTGTAGACAGTCAAACTTTCGTATCTTCTTATCATACCTAATCTTAATTTAGATTCTGAATCAGTAATTAAATGGGTTTTAGTGACAGCTGATGGAGGCTGTGCCATCTTCCTTTTGATTCATATCCCTATTATCCTCTTCAGGGCCACGGCGGTTCTGGAGCCTTACCCAGCTGCCATGTTGCAGGTGGCAGGCTATACACTGGAGAGGCTGCCTGTTACCAGGTTACCAGAAAGTCACACGATGGAGAATATGTTCACACTTGCAGAAAATGTAGAGTTTCAAGACAAGGTCCATGTCAAATATGAAAGGTTTAAGACTTTTGGAAAAAGAAAACTCAGGTACAGGTACAGGATCAACACAGTCTCTAGCCAAAACTGTTTTGCAGTGAGGTGATGGTGCTGACAGGTGGCCATCAGTACCACAAGGTAGAGGTGAATCGAGATGCTCATGAGATAAAATTATGCAAGCTATTGGGCTGGCAAAAAACACACAAAAAAAACAGAGGCAGGATTTTAGCAATACTTTGCAGAAAACAAAGAATTACCGTTTTAACTTTCTACTCCTAAGGCAGGACGCCCGTTACAATCCATTGGATAGAATTGCAACAGGGACAGACTACGACATACTGCCCCCCCACGTTCAAATGTAATACAATGGATTGCAACGAGTGAAAACCTCTGGCAATGCAAAGTCCTCCATGTGCACAATTGTACATGAATTTAACATGGCCGTACGACATGTCTCATCCAAATGCTACCTATACGACTATCCAATTTGGCTTGAGTAGAAGTTTCTCTGCATATATTAACGAGGGTCTAACGTCTCGCTGTTCCTCCACTGAGCAGGGCTGTGTCAGACAGCTGCCATCTGTCTTGCTAATGCTAACTGCTATCACTTCCGGCTGCCGCCAGCAAAAAGTTGTGATATGTGTCGATGGAAAGTGATGTCAAAGTTGCATCAAGTCCGCCTTGGTTGTTCCCACTGGAGTCACATTCAAAAAGATCAGATACGAGTCGGATTTAGGACCACATACAGAAGTGGCTCAAATGTGACTTGAAAAACTCAGATATGGACCAGACATGAGCGGTCGTACTGGTTCTAAAAAGTCTGATTTGGTCACCTTATACCCTAAAAATCAGATTTTTTGCTGGTGAAGTGACCAGGTCAGACGTTTTAAGAGAAGTGGGAACGCTCAGCTCTGCCAAAATCTGTTTTTTCCTTTTTGGATCAGTGGGTCAGTTTGGAGACCCAGAAAGTTCAGACTGGAGTCAGATATAGGCAACATTCCAACAGTATTGTGAACGATCTTGCAAAAAAATACAAAGCCTGCTTCTAATGGTGAATATGTAGCAAGGAGGCCTTCCAATCTCAAAGAGTTGGAGCTCATCACCAAAGATTAATCATCAAAATACCAGTGAAAAAATTTGAAAAGATGGTGAAACCATCCATAACCACTATCTGTGCTAACCTGCACACATAACTGGTTATAGACAATGGATGGATGAATGGGAAATCTGCCAGAGACAACAATAAATTTGGGGTAAAATCGGATATTGTAACATGGTATCTTCTACAAGAACATGAAACTGATCATTTAATTAGTTACTTTAAAAATCCTTCAAAAAGAGAAGCTGGCTGATGAGTTTACTTTCTATGTAAAATCAGCTTTTCTGATAGTAAATTCCTGTTCGTAATTTTAATAATTATTGAATAAAATGGAAATAAAAGATACATTCTTGCAGTGGAAACCGTATTTTTTATGTTTGCTGATGCATAATTACGGTGATGTTGGCACATATAAAGGCCTGGAGAGAGATCCAAGCAAGCAGAAGTCCAGGTCAGTGTGTAAACACAGCTGATTGTCTGGGACACCCTTGTTATCTAAAAGTCATTTTCATCATTAACACAAAAGGACACACGTCTCCTCTGGGACTAGACGGACAGCTTCAGGGTTAAAAGGCACATGCTGAACTATCAATATCTTCCACTAATTGTATGCTTTTTAATTAGAAGCATAATCAATTATGAAATCGTTTGTTCTCGCAGTGTGACGAGGCTGCAGTGTGGTAGTCTATGTTTAAATCGTCATGCAACACAATAGTCAAAAAAAAGGACAGCAATTAAAGAGAGGCACTCGCACATATCAGCAGCTCATGGTGTCACTGAGAAGGATTCACATTTTTATTAGAGGAGTCTCAGTGTTCCTCTGACAGAGAAGAACTTGATCATTTGACCTCTGCATCGTTGAACTACAACTGATGCGCTTAATCGTCAGCTGTCACTTCCTATCTTAATTAATCCTAATAGACTATTGATGCGACACAACTGTTGGGCTTTATAATTAGTATTACAATTTAGACCGGATAATCTAACAGGGCAGTCCAATTACTCCAGAGGAAATAGAAAGCTGTGAGGCAGTCATTACGAAACAGTGAGTGCACAAAGAGGAAAAAAAAAAAAAAGAAAAAGAAATGAAGAGCTTTTCCCCTATTGAAAGAGAAACTCATGCATACATTAGACAGTAAATGACAAAACACTCCCTCTACTAATCTCATCAGGCATTCAGTGAATTAGGGAAACTAATTGAATTGATTGCTGCTATCAATAACAAACAAATCTGTTGGGTTGTCCATGCTCATATAATCTGACCTGATTCCTTCAGCTGTCACTATCTGTGAGAACGCTGCCACGCCACGCTTTTCTAAATCTGTCCGACCGGGGCATTTACACGTCTTTGCGTTTCCATGTTGATAGGGCAATTAATAAAATATATGTTAATAGCGGCTTAATTGGTGTACAGAGGCGGCTTGACAGTGGCCTGCGAGGAGCGGAGGCCTTGTCAGCAGCGGGAGACGCGCGGCTCGTCTCCGCAGCGTAGCCTTCAGCCTGACATATGGTCTCCTTTCCAGGCTTTAACTGTACCACATAATGGGAGCCTGCTGCTTATTTTTGAAACATTAGTGATGCCACTACTCCTTTTGTCTCCTCAAGACAATAGCTGCTGTCTCTGCCTTGCAAGAGAGACAGCAACCCCCCCCCCCCCTTTAAAAAAAAAGAAAAAAAAAACTGGAGGATTGTGCTTGAATAATAACAACAGATCCATCACTGAAAGCTGCTTCATGTCTCAATTACAAACAGTGAAATTCATGGCTTCTGTCTGAATGCTGTTTTCTTTTAAGAATACTTTTTTTTTTTTAAATCAAGAAATAATGCTGATTTATTGCTTTATTTAAGTGGATTCTTATGAAAATGATGTCATAAAATTTTAATTGTGATATTCGTGTGAAAACAGACTTTAGATTTTTGCAGCAAGAAACACTAAAAGCGTCAATTTTAAGCCCCCTTTTTTTTTTTTTTTCTTCCAAAATGACTCACTGAGCGGCTCCCATTAAAGCTCTCCTATGGCGGCAGAGCGCTGAGCGATGCCAAGTGATTCATACACAAATGACCTGAGGGAGGCAGCAGTGCAGCGAACAAATGTGAGCACAGGGCCTCACACTCTGAGCGTGCTTTAAAGGCCATTTACATAGTGAAATCTAATTACCTCAGCTCTATGAGAGAGTATTTGATCTCAATCTTAAACAGAGCAGAACATATTATTAAGATTAAAAAAAAAAAAAGAGGGGGAAGAAGAATGAGGATGAGGGAGGGGTTGGGGGGGGGGGGGGGCGCTTTTCTTAGATGAAGGTGGCTTACTGAACAGAGGATTCGGCTTGTACACAATTCAGCGCCCTCTTTTTAATTATTTTCCAACACAGATGAAAAGGGGGGAGAACACTGATTTATTTGTGTCCCGAGGGACAATGTGGGCTCGGGGGACGGGGAAGAGCGAAAAAGAGAGGGAAGTTTTGTGGATGGTGCCGGGTGAGTGAAGGGAAAGCCGACTTAGACCCGGGTGCTCTGGGAGTTTGGGAGTAACTTGCTGCGTTTGTCACGAAGCGCCGCCGTTCATCATCACTGCTCTGGTGCTCAGCCTGTCCGGCTGGTGTCCAGAGAACAGTTCTAGTCATCACCAGGTCACATTTTTCACTTGGTGAAAAGTTTAAGCCGCCGCTGCTTTTCATGCAGGATTCTTAAAAACTAGGTGTCTTTAATAAGGAGGTAGACACATCAGGACGCCTCAGAGTAAAATGTTATATTTTCAGCCGTAATATTTCTTAAATGCTGTTCTCTACGCTGTCCTACTTTTAAACTTGAAAATGTGAAACAGCGCATACAGTCAAATACTTTATGTAAGCAATCAATCTAGCTATCTGTCTCTCTATCTAAGCAAAAGTTACAACTTACTCACTATTTTTATGCCATCCTGTCTATATTTATTTTCTTTCTGAAGTCCTCTTTTAGCCCAAAAAGAGCAATGATTTTTTTTTTTTTCTTTATTTTGGTGTTGTTTGGGGGGGGGGGTTCTGTTCAGATATAGTTTAGGTGCCCTATTCGTGTCAGTTTCATTGAAATTACAGTTGACAGTTATTTAAACATCAACTTCAAGGATTTCAGGCCATGTCCACATGAAGATAGAGTTCTTCTAACAAATTTTTTTTTATTTATTATCTGAAATAGTTTCATATATAAATACAGTTCTGGAATTTTCTTCATCATATTAACTCAATGTGGGATAGGAACCACGTATATGTGTAAACAGAATTACTGCGACACAATGGTTTTGAGCTACATTTTTCATACTTGGGATCTAAAGTTTGGTTAGAGGGGGAACCATGATGTCACGGTTTTCCAAAGGTTTTGGATGTCTTATCCAGCAAATTAAAACCTCTAACAGTGACGTTGGCATGAACCTGTTGGGAAAACAATTATCATAATAAAAATAAAAAAAGATTGAGAGAACTACTTTGGGCACCCCAAAACTTTGAAGCCCTGGGCCGCTGCTCTGGTTAGCTGCTGCTAAAGTTTAGAGCTGCTTACATCGTCTCAGCATTTTTAACTTTGTGTTATCACAAGGAACTCAAGTGATATGAATACTACACAGTTTATTACATGTAACCACAGCACTGCTAATACAATTATCTGGTTTTGCAGGACAGTTCAAATATGTTATGAAAATAAAACATTATTGTTTGAAGGGATTGCCTGAATGCTATTATTTCTTTTTGTCCTGCTAGTGTTTTAGTCAAATGCATGAATATGAATTATGAATTACCACTTATCAGTACTGTCTATATAGTTATGTCTTGTCCACCCCCTTCGTACCTCTGGCCGACTGAGGTTTAAGGTAATCGTTTAACCATACAAACATTTCTTCAGGCTGGAAGTAACTTCAGTGTTTTGGAATGACCAGACCCAGAATGCCAAGCCAATGAAGGGAGCTAAAGATGAGGATGACGGTGAGCAGGCATCCCTGCCTCAAATACTTGGAGTTCATCATCAAAGTATAACAGAGGTAGATGGTAACTGGTTACATTTACTCAGTTACATTTACTTGACTAACTTTTTGAATATAATGTACTTTAGGAGTATTTTTCCACACTTGTGTCATATTATTATTCAAGTATTGCTACTCTTATCTGATAAGATTTCTGGCTACTCTCTCTACTGTGGTTAACTTCATGAATAAAGAACTGACTTGTTTTAACCAAAAATGCACCAGAGAGACAAAAACCTAGACTTTATGTTAAAGTGAGATTTCATATTTCTACACCAGCTTTGTTATTTTAATGTTACATTCTACATCTGCTGAGCTCATTGAGCCATTTCGAGGTCAAATAAATGTACAGTAAACAGTAGATATTGTCACTGGAAGTACTTTGCACTGTTCTAATATACCGTATATACATTACCTGCTGTAAGTATTGCTTTCAAGTTTAATGATGAAACAATGATTTATAAGGGTTAATTTTGTCTTTAAAATTCCCAAATTTGCACGTAATGTTATATTTTTGTCTGTCCGAAAACATAATTTTTAAATATAAAATCATCAGCTGTTACGATTAGTTACTCAGTATTTGGGTAGCCTCCTCTTGAATACTTTTTGACTCTTACTTGGGTAATTTCTTGGCTGACAACGTTTTGCTTTTACTTGAGTAAAAATATGTTGTAATAAGTCTACCCACCTCTGATCTCATCGAAATATTAAAGAAAACATCCAACATGCTTGTCAGCACTTTCAAGAAGTGTATGATGCCAATAAAGATTTTCCATTGTTTATTGAGAAAAGGCAAATTACTTTTCAACATGTCATTTGTTACTAATACCAAAAATATTGATAATTGTTTTCAAGAATTGATGCTCCTTTTATGATTTATCTTTTCAGAGATACCCATCCAGTTTCCGATCACAGACAACATTCCTAGCTGAAAGCAAATAATTCTGAATCTAGATGTTCTGGGCATATGAATAAGTTAGGGCTTAACTTAACATAACTTAAGCATCACTTTCAGCCTGTTCGCTGGCTGGGTCTGACTTGCCGTATATATCATAATAGAGCATTTGCACTATAAATGCTCACTTCCCCACACCAGTAGGTACATCCTGTAATATCAGCTTGTTGCAAATTGAGCTGGGTATGCATGCATGCATGCTTGCCTTCTCTTTGTGCTTCACCATAACACAAACATCAATGGCCTTTTGTCATTTTAAAACAGTTCTACATTTTTTTTTTTATTAATACTCATGGATCAGCTTTGCCCTTATTTGGAATTGCTAAATTATAGCTTTCTGAAAATAACTGTGCTCTTTGAGTTCTTTGTTCCTGCTATTCAAGACGAATTACATATAATTGTAGTCACTCCATGAAGATTTCTTTTTAGCTTTGACCTTTAGTGTGTAGTGATAAAGGAAATGATGGGGGAGCCTCAGCCTCTTTCCCGCCTCTGTCTTTCACAGACAGACAGCGGTTTAGTCCTACTGGTTAATGCAACCGGCGCCGTCATCATCAACAGATTTACCGTAGTGTTTGTGTTGTATTTACATCCCTTACAATGACTCTGAATATTGTTTCGGATTTCCTATTTTGACTTGTAATGCAAATTATCTTTCATCCATCTGGCCATGCCGTTATTTCTCACACCTGAGAGGACTATTTCACTCAGAAGAGCAACCTTTCGTTATGAAATCTTGCAAGTTTTCCAACCTTTCAGCACATCTGAGCGTGCAATCATGTTTTTGCAGCACAAAACCGACTTTTGCTGGACCCAGCAGGGATCTGGAGCACAATAACATTTGTGGGAGCCTATGGATTTGCCGTATAGAGAACTTGTTTGGGAGATGTTGGCCGTTAGAGTGGTGCCTTGTGAAGCCAGCATGCCTCGAGATCTAATAGCTTCACAGGGGAGAACAGTGAGGATGACTTCACTGTATCATCCAGGGGGGTGGTTAGCTGAATGAGCGAGTGCAGCGAGCCCCTCCGCTGTTCCCTTAAAGCAACATGAGGTTTGCTCCTTCGCAATAATCTGGGCTGGGACCTCAAAGCCACGATGGGGAGCATTGTTGTCCCCCCCCCCCCCCCCACCAATCTATGCACGGGCCCCAACATGTGGTATGCTGCTCATTTCCGTCGCTACCCATGGCTTCTTGGAGACTTTTTTCAAACAGTGAATGCTGGTTTGAAAAGTCAGGCTCACAGGCACCATTTTTTCCTGACATTGGCCACACTTCAGGCTTTTACCACACAGACAGGCCGATGACGTGGTAAGAAATATGCTAAAATGGTTTACGTAGTAAGATTTGATCAAACTATATTCAAGCAAGTATGTATACATGTTTCTTTTATGTATTTTATGCTGTTGTTTTATTGTTCTTTATTTTAACATTTTTATCCATTGTGTTAAGATTCTGAACCTGAAACATTGTTGGCAAAAATATAAATCTTATACAAAACTAGATTGTAGTGTTATGATAAATAAATGAACAAATAAATAAATAAATTAATTAATAAAAAGCTAGCAAGTTTCTTTGTGGCTTTTTATTTGTTGAACTTGGTACACCCTGTATTAAAAAATAAACTTTATTGATTCATCAAGATGTGTGTTTTTGTTTGTTTGTTTGTTTGTTTGTTTGTTTTACTTTAATTAAAAATCTTAAGATATCTGTTTCTCAACATGCACAACCAGGGCTCAAGGTCAAACTGGGTCCTAAGCCAAAAATCATACAGGAGCCCACTACGAACCAGCAGCTCTTCCAGCACACCATCTGATGTGTTTGTATTTTTTTAGTCAATCCCAACGCTTGAGCAAATGACGAGTTCCATATATTGGCTAAATATAGTGACTTAGAGTAACATCAGTCAGTCTAGGATCAATTGATGCATTTTGGAAGGTGAAAGCTATTAAAAAGTAATAGAGATTGGGTTGACTAATTTAATCATTGGCGCTTTCAGGTTAAGTGTACTCAGCGTTACATGAAGGTAAAGTTCACCATGTTTAACTGGCTGTGTTTCATCAGATATGGCAAACTGTTGATTAATTGGTGATAAGTTTATTGCAAACCATTGCAGTGCACATGTAAGATGATTACTAGGACTGGGTTGTGCCAATTTAAATTAGTTGCACGGAGAATGTGTAAGAGTAAGTGTAGCATTTTACTCCAGTAAGGAGCATAGAGTAACACAATTGAGCCGCTCCCCCACCTGCACACAGCAGGTCAGCTGGCTGAAAGAACTGTCCTATTTTTCCCCTTGCTTATAAGAAAGGAAGATTTAGATGTCTGGAAATGGTTTTGGTCATTTGGAAATGAGTAGAAGGCCGTTATTTTCATGGTAACAGTTTCACAGTAAGATAAATCTTCCTTTTCATTTTTGACAGTTGGATTTTTATTGATTTTTTTTTTAACGTGTGAACCTTTGTATAAATAAAGACTATAGCATGTTCACTGTAGGTTATGATTAAGTGAGGAACCCATACCAGCTTGTGACGATTCTTGATATACTTGACTTGAAAACAACAGATGACAAAATCATATACACTGTGTATGAAAATTTGACGAGTCACCTATAGCTCGGTTGTGACTCGATCTTGCTATGTGCACAAAATAGAAATACATGACTGGGAGAACGCTGTTGATTGTACAGCAACATCTAAATATATTTTAATTATTTTAAAGATGCTTTTTTACTGTGAGGGACTGACAACCTGTCCAGGGTGTACCCCGCCTCTCGCCTAATGGTCACCAGCCCCCTCTGGCCAGTGGGCAAGTTTTAGCTGTGCTGGAGAAGAAATATAAACAGGTTGTGTGGAAAGTGCAGATGCCTCCAAAGGTAGGTAAGGGGGGGGGCAGTTGCCACCGATAAAAGTTATGAATTCAACATAATAGTAAAAAAACCTTCAGCAATTTGCCTACATTATTTTATTTTCTCAAATTAAAGCATGAACATTTATTTCTGTTATTGCTTGTGCAAGTGTGACAAATTTGAGTAGCCGTCCATTTTATATTTATAATTACAGCACAATAAAACGCTGTTCGGTTTTGCTGCGCCACCCTTAGACTATCAGCTGGCCGTCCTTCTGAAAACCTTCTGGTCGCGCCCCCTGGTGGAGATGTGTGCCTGCAGGGCGCTCCTCATACTGGTGCATCCACTCTGTTAGATTAATGGGCTTGTTTTTAAGCACAGTAACGAGAAGAAACGTCTCTGAGTATTTTCAAACAATTAGACACTCTGCTCAGCTTCGTGATATTTTCTCACCCTTTCCCCTGTTCTGTTGCAGGGAGCTAATACACTTTTTCGTTAATGACCCATTCAGTCCACCTTATGAGGGCTTAAAGCATGCTTATCAAAAATTAGAGCTTTCAAACAGCTCTATTTAAAAACACGGCAGCTGAAAGCAGATTTTAAATGTTAATCATTTTATATGCGCAACCTGGGGCTTGCCTCAGCCTCTGAACTGAAGCTTAAAAAGGCGTGGGCTTAGTCCAGGCTGAACATTGTTGTGTTTTTATATCCAAGCTGCAGAAAATCCAATTATTAGCAACAACCCAATTACTTTCCCTTCAGACTCAGCGGCTCAAATCCAAGGTTGGCTTTGCGGATTAGCAAGGTTTACCGATAGACTCCTAAAAAGGGGAAGCAACAATGTCGAATTTCCTGGCCGCCCGCACTCTTCCGGGATTTAAAGTCAGAGGGTGACATGATCATTGAGAGGCAGAATAATGTCAGAGTAAGGGAAGGGAAAAGGAAGGAAGGGAATAGAGAGGAGCCGACGAGCAGTCTCCCGACAGCAGATCACAGTTATTTGAGGTCAAAGTGCAAGTAGGGCCTGTCGATGGAGACCTAGTCACTAATCAAGTCATATTGACTTTACAGCTATAGTTAATGCTGAGAGTTACTTGACAACTAAAGCGCCGCAGCATTTGTAAGTCAATCAGGGGTGTAGGTGGGGGAGGTGACTCTGTCACTCTAACCTGTGGAGGATAATACTGTCTGCTGACCTTTGACCTTTAACAAGTCCTCTGATTTCTTACACCTGCAGGCTTCTTCTGTTCAGGAGCAGGATGGAAACACTCACAGTCAAAACAAGTACTGATTCCAAACAGGGGTGCCTGCAGAAATTTTTCTCCAAGAGTTTAAAGTGGCCAGAAGGGGCCACTTAAACTCTTGGGGTGGCACACTGAAACTAAAAGCCATAATTTCAAGATTTTATTCTACGGTTGTAGTAAAGCTTCCTGTAGAAAACTATCAGAAAGACATAATTAAAGACCTATTGCTTTATTTTGTTTTATTGTGTGATTTTTAATGTTACTAATGATCTAATCTGCATAGACACAGACCAATAACAGTACAGTTAACATTTTGAGTTGAACAATATTTGCTTTGTATTGTGTAATCATGTAGGAATAGGGTCTAAATTTATTTATTTATTGAATACAAAAATCTACTGGGGAAAAGCAGATACTGTCAGATAAAAATAGAAGCAAGAACAGAACGACATCTTTATTTACGTAACAGGAATTTCAGGGAAAAAAGTAAACAGCAGTCATATGTTGACTACAAGGTTATACTGTATGTGTAAAAACAGTTATACCTTTACTTAGTCTGAAACAAAAATAATAATTACTTTTACAAAAATAACTTCCCAGCAAAGATCCATAGTCTCCAACTCTGGTTACCAGGCTCAATTCAAGCAATTTACATGTGTTGTGCCAGTCTTTAGAAAAGCATCTTCTTCTGTCCTCTTGACAGGTTCGAGGGAAGATTTTTAGTTGTGGCTGCTTGGACCGCTCTACTCTTGACTGGGATATATCTATAATGAAACAGGGGGGAAAGTCCGTTATTCTGACATTAAAATGATTATAATAACAATAATAATACCAGCCTCTCCATAGTAATGATCAATTATAGCTGTATTAATGTAACCCTAGCCAGATGGATTTCGTTCCGCTTAGCTCCACCTAGCTTCACTCACATCCATCTGGGACCTCTTCCATAGAGAGTGATTTCCTCAACCAATTTCATTGTCCAGCCAATCAGGACGCAGGGCTGGAGTTTCATAGATGTGACGTAGTGGAGAAGCGACCGTGACGTGAGACTGTTTTGATTCAGACAACAATGGCGGCACGCATCGAGGAAGCAAGCGTTAACATTGATGCTGCTATTTCTTCCGTGTTGTCCAATCTACCTAATATTGTTTCATTAAAAGAACAAGGCTTTTGTTGGTGGAAATGATAGTATAGTATTAATGGCCTCTAGGCATTTCGATTCAGACAAACAAAACTAAACTATATGTATAGATATATATATTATTCTTTTTTTAAAAGTTATATATTTTAGTGAGTCCATCACACTAAAAAGCTAACACACTAAACAAAACATACATTTCTTCCGAGGATATTACTTTCTAGAGAATTCATTAATTTCATTATTATGGCCACATGGTCATAACTTCACCTGTCGGTCCAGGAACACCTGCTTTCGCTGAGTCCTGCCATGCTTCTGTGATCAATGGTGCTGACTGTTCCTGCTCTGCTGCTGTCTGATGTTTTTCCTCATCACTGTCCTCTGATAATGCTGGCTCTGTGTCCTCATCATGCTTCTCTATCGGTTTCTCTCCTCTATCCACCTCCTCTTTCTCCTCCTCCTCCTCCCTCGTTCTCTGTTGCTCCCCTGTCCTCTCTTTATCTCCTTCTGCTGTTATTTTCTTCTTAAAATAAGAAGAGATATCTGTGGACTTTCTCTACATTGTGTGGAAATTGACAAACCATACACAAGCACCAGCTAACAATGTTAGCTACGTAACTTTTTGAAAAGACACCAAAAGCCGCTGTAACGGCAACTGATCCAGTTCATATATCCCCCTCTTCTTTTACAAACGAATGATTTGACTTATTTACTTACCGTTAGTCTTGTTCACTTACATCCTTTTATCACAGTTGAAGGCGGGCACGCGCTGAACCGTAGTTGTCTGAGAATGCAACAGCGGCTGAGGGGGGCGGACGGGCGGGGGAGCGGCGGGTGAGCTACGGTGCGCAAGAAGGTCAAGAAGAGCGGCTGTGCTGCTGGCTGTGCCAAATGGGATGAAATGCTAAACTGACGCTACTACCATTTACACTGGCGAGTCGGGTGGCCGGTGGGGTGGCTACGGCCACCCCACCGGCCACCCCCTGGTGGTGCCACTGTTTCCAAAGCTCTGACTTAAGACTTTTGAAAACTCAGTGGAATAAAACCAACAGATGTCATGGTACACCAAATCATCACTGGCTATAGGATTTGGAGCAGACGGTGACTCCAAATCACACTGGACTTCAAGCATCGTGGATTTGGTGCCTATGCACCCATGGTCTGAGTACACCTGTGTTTTTAGAGGTTCTCAATGCTTTGAATTCAGCTGTAACCCATGCCTTGTTAATGTTCCCACTCAAGAGAGGGAACATTAACAAGGCTAACATTACAGTAGAAAAAGGTGTGCCTTTTTCTACTGTAATGTTTCCCTCCACTCAACTTTCCAATAATTGGCTCTGTGAACTGTCAGCTACTTTAGTAAAAGCCACATGATTTATCCTTCTTGTGGAGGATGTAAGAGGTCATCCCAACAATTCTGTCGGTCATTATTTGTACATAGTATACCATTTCAGTTATAAACATTATTTAAATACACACATTTTGATATATTTTAACTTTGAGTTGAATTACTGAAAAGAAATTACTTCTTGGTAATATTCCTTTTTATTGTTAATCATGGGCAACCATCATGTATGATATCAAGGTAAACAAAGATCTACTTCTGACTGTTTTTATTCCAAGCAAGAGATCATCTTTCTACTTCTGTGAAAGTGGGTCAAAAGTACCTGAAAATGAATTAGTGGTTAATTGAAACACTTCAGGCTTTCTAATAAGGAGATCCATGAATGATATACGCCACATGCTAGATTTGCAAATATCCTCTCTAAAAGCTTTATAAGCTCTGTCAAACTAATCAGAGTGGACAGCCACCAAATAGAATCTTCTCCATATTCTCCATCTGAGGCTGTGCAGAGCAGGTGAAGTCTTTTGGCACTAATTATGTAAAAAGGTACACCATTTTGTATTAATGTGCAGAAACTCAGCTGAACACCCACTGCGTACCATTCATCTAAAGATATTACTAAAATAAAGCCAACAGTAATCTGAGGCATCCCTTTCATGATTGACTAATTAACCTGTTAATAGCCCTGTCCTCAAAGCATCGTCCCTTTAATTATCTGGTACCCTGTACCTCATTTGTACTAAGATTACATCTATGCCATTCAGCTTTCTGTCCCATCCATCTCCTACGAGATCCATTTCCACTGGCTTTATTCTAACAGATTCTGTTTAATAAGCTGCTCTTTTCATCACTGAAGAACATGGAACTTCATGCTGCGAAAATTAATCTCTGCAGCATTTGTTTTAAACACATCTTAGAGTGAGTGGCCCGGTTGTGAGCCACTAGTTGTCCTTTGCCGTAAAGTGAACAAGTGTTGCATCTGGTGAAAAGCAGAAAAGGAACGAGTCATACCACTCCACTGGACGTTAGTCATTCAGATGAGACGCTGTCGTTAATTGTGAGAACAACTCACTGTGAAGGCTCTGATTCAGAGCCAGCGCATCAGCCAAAAACATTTTTGCCCATTCAGCAGACCTTCATTTACATGCAACAGCGTTTTCCTCAACTTTACAGCCTTAAGGACTCAACAAAGACACAGCAAACGAGATCTTGAAGGTCAGCTTTTATAAATGGATTTTAGCTTTCTTAAGTCTTCTAAATGAAACAATGTATAAGTGATTTGCTGACCTCCTGCCCGTACATCGTTTTCTTCTTTTATATGAAGACATTTCAAAGACACCTTAATCAAGCCAAAATATGTTGTTTTCAATGTATTGGGTCAAAATGCAGGACACCCAACATTTAAATAGACTTATAGTATAATGTATGTATGAAATAGTAAAAATGAATTGCAGAACAATATGGAAAGTATGGAAAGAAATATAAAACATAGCACTTTCAGAAATTAGGTAATGAGGGGAACTTTACTTTAACATTACATCTATTAAATCAACATCTGTGGTAAACGTCAACTAAATGAGTCTTTACATATCTTACTGTATCTTATTGTAAATTAAAATAGATACCTATTAATACTGCTGTGTTTAGCCAAAAGTAAATACAACAAATTGCTCCGAGCCCCAATCCCTGGATGGCGAGAAAACATTCATATCATAGCTGCTGTAATTGTCGATACCATCATAAACATTTATCAATGACAAACATAACTTGTCATAAATAAGTAAATAAATTGATGATTTACCCAAAGTATATAAGATGTCTTTGTGGCATGTCCATACAGATTGGCCATATGTAGATTTTATGAAATTAGCATAATATAATTCAGGAAACAGTCCAGTCTCTCTACAACAATAACTATTGTGGCAAATTCAGACCCCTAGTACACACTATTTGTTATGCACCGAGCTTCCTGCTGGAGAATGGATCCCATCTAGGGAAAAGTGTAAACTCCTTCAAACTGTATCCAGACTCGACTGTGTTGGTTGCTTGGAGACCAGAGGAAGTTGTGAGGTTTCCTGGCTGCAATTTCACTACAAATATGCACATTATAGGCTGCCTAAGAAAAGCCTTGTTCTTTTTACTCCACATACTTACTTCAAGATTCAAAAAGCAAGAGAATAAAGTGTTGGCAGTGGCTCATAGGATGATTTTAATCAGCAATTAACAAAGAACTTCAGTCCTCCAGGCCTCGATGTGATCTGTTTATAGTGAATAGCAAACTGATGTTGGAGTTTTGGTGAATGAATCCAATTGACAGCACTAACCAAGGTGTCTTGACAAAGCATTGCACTGGTTTACACTTGTTGATGCCACAGATACCACAGATATATTCCGTGGTTTACTGTGTTCTGTACAGAAAACTCATTTAACTAAGTTCTCACATGCTGGGGATGACGTGAAAATTATTTAAAATGAATTAAAGTGATAACTCTGACAGTTGAGACACAGAAACCTCTCACAACTATGGGAAAATTCGAAAGGTTATGACATGATAAAGAAAATATCCTAGTGCAGTAGCGTTTAGCACGATGAATAATAACAAAGCAGGAAAAGCCCATCCAATGAGCAATAAAAGCGCAGAGGTGTCATAACTGCCTTAAAGGAGGTTTTAAAATCTTTCACTATGCAGCCAAGTTTAAACATTTTAATCTGAAACAAGCAGTTTAAGGGAGTTTTTATCCTCTTGCATCTTAAAATCTTTGAATTTGACTTTGTTTGAATTTAACTTTGTAAAGTGCCTTGAGATGATGTGTTTCATGAATTGGCGCTATATAAATAAAATTTTATTGAAAAATTTAATTGGAAAGAGGGCATCAACTGTTAACCCCACTGCTATTACATACCATGTGGTGCTGTTATTGGTGTTGTTTGATGTTTCTTGCCTACCTAGCCTACATTTGTTGTCAGTATGTCCCTTTGAATAGCCTGGAATGGTACAGAAGTGGTTAAAAATCAAAAAAAATGTATGTGGTTTGCAAATTATGCAAATCTGAACTTAAAGGAGATATAAGTAAGTATTTACTGTAATATCAACCTAAATCATTCTCATTTTTCACCCGGGATGAAAGTAGCATTCCCTACAAGCAGTGGGTCCTCTCCATCAACAATGTCTTTGTCAAGTTTTTCTCCTTTCTGACCTAGAGGTACGGTGCGGCAGCCTGTGTTTACTTGCTGATTCCTGAGCCAATCATGACAGTTCCCAGGGTTCCCAAAACAGAGCACAGCATTTGGTATTTTATGGTGGCAAAACTGCATCAGTCTGCCAACATGGAAGCCAGTAAGAGAAGCAGAACAGAAATAGAACAGAATACATCATATACCTATCTTGTGGAAGTATACATTCAGTGGAGTTTCACTGCCGCAGGACCAATGGGTAAATGGTGGTTCTCCATGAAAGGCATTGTGTATTTGTTGTTCCGATTTTAACCACTAGGTGTTATTATTACTTATTGTTCCTTTAAATCACATGGTATAATGGTAAGGGTATTGAAACGAGCAACACTCTACTGAAACATGAGTTCTACACAATTTAAATTGAAAGGGCTTGTAATCTCGTTTTACTATGCCTGTATGAATGATTACTGTTTCTTGCTGCCCGATCAGAAGGACCTATTTTTTATAACCTGACACTCCAACCTGGATTATAACTGATCAACAGAGCATTATTTAAACATTTGTAAATTATTAATAGTCCGTTGTCACAATTTTCAGACGCCCTTGGTGTTTTCACGAGTGTACCTCATGTTCAATTTGGAGCAATATATTTTAATCAGTCAAATGGCTTTATATTATAAGGTTGAGGAGAAAACTTGCTGTGTTTTGGCAACAGAAATATCACGTCGCTGTATAAAAAAGGGAAAGAAGGCGACAGTACAAGTGAGAATGCTCTAATGTTGTTTCCCTCCAGACGTACAAGCGCTGGAGCATTTAAGTCGCTAGACATACAGCTAAGATTCAGACAAGTGAATTTATGTGTTAAGTTGGTGTCCCCACCCCTCCCCCCGCCTCACTGTCTCAAAGGCCCAGTGCAGATAGCGAGTTCCATTAGGAATTTCAAGTTGAATTAAGGTGCTTGGGGAGGACACATTAACACATGTGCCGCTTCTGTAGTTAAATGTCAGAATGGGAATGAGGCCTGAGACTTTATATTCCATTAGCCACTGCCTCATGTTTCCCTGCTGTGTATCTAAATAAATAATCAAGACAGCCTCCAAAACACGAATCATCTTTTCGCAATAATAGAAAATTAATGGCTCTGCCCGGGTAAGTAAATTACACCAAGAGCATCCCGCAGCCTAAAACACTGCTGAGAGATGATGACAAAGGATGCATTATAGGCCACAGCAAAAAGAAAGTCACTCGTCCAGAAAATTCAGAAATCTGAATAAAATGTTGGGGCTTTCAAGCTCTTTACAGTCACCTTGCATGAAAGTCTAATTCAGTTGGGCTTCTTATTAATTCATAAGCCATTAGTAACATATTTCTCTAACAAAAAGCCCCTGACAATAGAAAGAAAAGCAAGTGTTTGGTAGAGGCATGTGCAATTAACATTTAAGCATTGGCGATTAAGAAGAAGTTTCAAAGAGTAAGGTCCTAAAACATGCAAAGAGCTGTACTAGTATAGGGCATTAGCCAGATAAGGATACAACTAAAGTGCATGCCTGTTTTGGGTATAGTATCTATACCAGCTGCCAAGTTAAATCAGGGACACTTTCCACCTCTATTACAATAAAAGAGTGAGGTAAGAACTGCTCCAAAAGCTTTTGCTGGGCCCAACGTCGGACTCTCCTGCCATCATCTGTAGCAGCACCAGAGCAGGTGACATGAAAAAGCTCGCTGATAAAGAATATCACCTCTGTTCTGGGTATTGCTATGGAACCTCTGGAGATCATTGCACAAAGGAGGATTCTTCTTAAAATCGAAAACTTAAAGGATAACCCAGAGCAGTACTGTAATAGAACAGAATGGCATCAGTAATAGGCGTCTTCAGACCCACTGGAAGACAGACATCCACAGAAGATCCTAGCTGCACAAAGCCATCAGCATCAACAACAACTACATGAAGAAACATTTACAATGAATTTAAATTTTCATATGGGATGGCCGTAATAATGTTAATATATGTACAAGTTTATTAAGCTCAATGAAGGATTTTTAACATACATTAGCATTTTTCTTGGTTATTTTCTTCAGTAAATTCTGACTTAACATTTTATTATCCTTCCAGGACTTAAAATCAATAAAGCTGATAGACATCTTAAATGTATTTTGTGCAAACACCAGCTGCATGGCAGTGTGGTGGTATACATTGTCAAAATCTCATCTTTGAAATCTCAATAATCGATGTTTTCCAAAGAAGATGTGCGCTTGGTTTACTGCGAGGTAGGTGTGAGTGCATGTTTGCCTGTCCTGTACACTTCTGTGATGGCCTAGGAACTAGAGATTGCAGTTGGGTGGAAATCAAAATGTCTGATATTCTTTCTACCAGAAATTCATCATATCAAAACACTGAAAGGTAATGTCCACTCTGCAGTGTCAGATTCTCATTGTAGAAGGAAGACCTGGAGCATACATGAAATGTTTCAAAATGAAAACACACACATGGAAGAAGCTAAGCTGAATATTCTCTTGTGGAATATCAGCGGTTCATTCAGGCTGCTTCAACAGAGAGCTGGACTTCCATAGTTGTTTTCAGCCTCATTTTTATCTTTTCAGTGGTAGCTTCAATGTGATAGGCAAATCTTAGTAAATGGTACATTGCTTGTACTTGTATAGCGCTATATCCAGTTCAACGACCCCAAAGTGCTTCACATTACAGCCAGTCATTTATCCATTCACACCCTGATGGTGGTGAACTATATTAGTAGCAACGGCTGCCTTGGACAGAAGCGAGGCTACATACCTCAGCGCCCTCAGTCGTTGTGTCCAAGGACAGGGTCGTTGTTTTGACTGAGACAGTCAGAACAACGACTGAGATAAGGCCCTTTCATACCTCACGTAAAAGATGGATACGGATACGTGTGGAGTGTTTCATACGTTCTAACCGTCGATTTCGTCCGTATTTTGACATGAAAATTGGGAGCTTACGATTACGGACGAAACGGATCAATACGGAGCAATACTACCGGAAACGGTGGGGGCGCTATTGAGTTTGTAGTACAAAATGTCAACAAAATCACGAAGAAGGTTAGAATTCTGGGCTTTAAACAATGGCGGGATTCCAGGAACGACTTGCGGAGCTTGTCCGCAACTACCCACACATATGATGAGTCGTGTCCGGGGCACAGGGACAAACAAAACGTTTATTTACGGAGCAAATACAACAAAATCACGTCTTGGACCGTCGCCATGTTTGATCAGTGAGGAATCATTGGCGCCCAGCACTGCCACCTAGAGGAAATATTGGTTATTGCGCACCTCAACGGACGGAGGTATGAAGGAGTCAACGGATAGAACGTACGGACAGAAATACGGACGTGTAGGCCAAACGTAGGGTATGAATGGGCCTACCGTCGGAATAGGGGATTGAATGGGCAACAAGCCGGTTACAGGACAAACACAATAACTCTTGCACCACTGTTGCTCCGCTACATTTAGGCTAAAAGCTTAATTGACCTAATCCAACAAACCTGTGAGGCCTTCACAAAACAGCTGGATATATAGACACGCAGGCAGGCGGACAGATAGAACTAAGTGGTCTAGACTTAATGTGAAATGCGCAAAATAAAGGTGGTATCAGCTTAAATAGGATCTTGTCCCGTAGTGGTAAAGTTGCTAATAGCACCTCCCATCTCCACATAAACACCTTCATCTCTCCAGATCCATGAATTATTTGCACGGATGCAACTGGCTGTTTACTTTTTAAACAGGATGAGCAAGCTGAAGCGTAGGAAAAGGCAAAGGATTGGTCTGTGAGCCAACATAGGTTACAGGGAGAGACCTGGGACAGATAGCACCAGGAGAGTCATGAATAAGTCACGCAGCCCCTGGACTTTCCTCTGAAGGCACAGATGCTCTGACATGGAGCTTTTTCACCAGATAGCGCAGAGATTTCTCAGAGACAAGGGGAATTCAGATACTTGCAAGTAGAGATACTGTATGTGTGGTTCACATGTGTGAATACATTCCAGCTCTGTTTATCACAAACACATCATCTTCATTCATCCTCTGGAAACTTTGTCAAGGTCTACTCAGTTTCTCAGTGGGTTAGTTTCTCATTTTTGTGTAAAGTAGGCATGTCCATTCAGCACTACCACTTAAACCAATCATTGATTACAGCACTATTAAAAACTCTGGGCTTTTTTGACTGTCCTGAGCACATGAAAACAGCCAAAGTAATTCCACTTTATAAATATGGAGACAAATGTGTGTTCTCCAACTACACACCGGTGTCACTGCTCCCACAATTTTCAAACATACTTGAAAAATGATTTATGAGTAGTTTGGATACTTTAACAGATACAACTTTTCAAGCAATGGTCAGTGTGGATTCAGAACTAATCACTCTACATCAATGGCACTGATGGAGCTTACTGAGGAAATATGCAATGCAACCGACAGGATCAATTAAAAAGTCCACAAAGTATTATTGTGGACCTCAAAAAGGCTTCTGAAATTGTAGATCAGACCATTCTTTCCAAACTGAGCAAGTACTGTACGGGGTAAGAGTAGTAGCACATCAAAGCTAAAAAAATTAGAAAGCAGAATGTACAGATTAATGACTTAAAATCAGAATTATATGAAATAAAGTGCAGAATACCCCAGGGGTCTGTCCTTGGGCCTAAACTTTTAATCTTGTACATAAATGATTTTGGTAATGCGTCCAAACTGCTAAAATGTATTTTGTTTGCGGACAATATGACCTTATTTTGTGGGGAAGACAAAACACAGGTGTTGATTGTGGTTAAAAAAGAGTTCAAAAGAATAATGTCATGATTTGATGTAAACAAATTATCGTTGAATATTGAAAAAAAAAAACTTCATAATATTTAGTAATAGTGATAAAAGCCCTGATTTTATGCTTAATATTGATGGTACTGAAATTAATAGAGTAAGGGAAATTAAGGTTTTGGGTGTCATGCTTGTTGAGAATTTAAGCTGGAAATGACATAAATTATACAAAGGTAAAACTATCAAAGTCAATTGTGATATTACACAAAGTAATGGATTTAATAGATAGCAAAGCATTGTCTATTTTATTTAACACTATTATTGTCAAATATATGACCTATTGTGTAGAAATTTGGGGAAATGCATGTAAAATATGTATTCTATCAATTTTTATTTTGCAGCAATAGGTCCAAAGGAATTGATAAGTGGAAAACACAACAGAGGCAACAAATTCACAATTTTTTCAATTTAATTGTTGAAATTTAATGAATCAGTAGACTATCAGTAGTCTACTGATTCAGTAGTATTTTACAAACAATGTTTAAAGCACCTAAAAACACAATACAAATAGACATTTAGACAAGGTTTAGAAAAAGAAAAAGCAATAAAGATTTGACAGGAACTGAGATAAAAAATAAATAAATTTAAACAAAAGTGATGGTGTGCTGTGTTTCTGCAAAAGGAAGCAATTTATGGAACAGTCTGAACAAATAAGCCAAATAATCACAATCGATATTTACATTTAAAAGAACAATAAAAGCGGATATGCTGAGTAAATATTTTAGTTATGCTTGGTTTTAATACAATGTAAATAATTATGTCAAACTTTAGGTCTTGTTGCAAGAGTATACAGACAATAAATCAGTTTTGGAGGACAGATATTTAACTTCATTATCTTTTTTTTGTTATGTATATCTCAATGCTTGTTGTGTTGTTGTCGATACTTTTTGTAATTGAAGTTTTTTGTAAATGTATTGCTTTAGGTAAAAGGGGCAGATAACATAAGATTATTATTTTTCTGCTTAATTTCATTCAGGAGTTTAGAATTTTCGTTTTTATGTCTAACTTTTTTTTGTTTGAACACAATGAATGAAATACAAAAAAAAAATACATCAAAAATAAATCTAAGACATTTTGCTGCTGATGCATGCAGAAGGCAGTGAATGTAAGGCACCAAAAATAACCAAATGATGTAGCAGCTGTATGTGGGACCTCATTGTGTAACAAGAACGAGTTTCCTCTACATGCAGCAGGATAAGACACAAAGATAAGTCCCAAATACTCTTTAAACAGCTACTAGCGCTAAATACAAAGTAACTGAAGGCTTCCCCTTTTATCTTTGTCTAGTTTGACTGTTTACCAGCCAGATTTCTAAGACTACCTTTATAGTAGCAGAATGTCCACTTATGCACAGTAGGACAGCCAAAATAATTACAGGAGACATTATGCCAACAACAAATGCTACAGATACAACAGGCCTTCACACCACCTTTGGTGGTCTGGCCTGATTATAACAATATTGATAAGAAATATTTGTGTTGCTGGAAAGCTGACTGATGCTCTGAAATTACGTTTTGCATAGCATAATAATACATTTATAAAAACAATGACAATATTCAGCAGAATCAGAAGCGACTGTATTCGCTAAATTCGTGGTTACAAACAAGGAATCTGACTTTAAGTTCAAACAGTACTTGTATCATAAAAAACAAGCAGATAGAGAGCAAATAGAACAAAACACTTTGAGGAGAATAGTAGGAACAGGAGCAGTACGGCAACTGTGATGGATTTTGCAAATATTTACAAAGCAATATTTTCATTGCACGGTAAGGCTATTATAACGTTAGGGTGGCAAATGATTCTCCCTCTGATTTTTTTTTTATTATTTTTTTTTTTCACTTTCACAAGCGGAGCCTTACTGCTTTCGCTGTAGTGCTCCGCTTGATTGATATATGCAAGTAGCTTTATTATAATTTATGCAGGGTATAAAGTATTAAAGATACAATCAACCAAAGTCTTGATACCATTACAGTATTAATCAATACGACATGCACAAAGTGTCAGGAGAAGACAACAATAGGGGTTTTCTGTATAGACGTGAATCTGTAAGTACCTGAATCCAAGCACCTGTAGGTGTTTGTGAGAGTGCACTTGTGTATGAAAGGTTTATCCATGAGAAAAATGCTAAATGGCGGTCGTAAAGAGCCAGAGACCTGCCCCCAGAGCACCGAGGCAGACGTCAGGGGAACCAAAACCCCAGATGCCCCAAGGGATCCCCACAGCCTCTCCCTCTGATTTTAATAATCGCTGGAATTGAGAAAGAGGTCAGGAGTTTGCTAGCGTTACACATCTAAACAGATTGAGGATCCACCAAAGAATACAAGCATTTATGGCCGCAGCGTATGTTTGCTTCCCTTGGCATTGATAGCAAAAGCTTATGTCAGAACAACATAGAGAGAGAGCTAAGCCAAAATATAAACTGCATAAAATGTACACAAAAGTCTGACAGACCTAATTCTTCCTGAAAAAGAATCTAAAAAAGTGAAAGCTAAAACTATTTAGCCGTCTAGTTATTTTATAGTGCAAGTAGCTTTCTGTTTTTAAAACCAGTGGGTATTTAAAGAATAATCTTTGGGTCATAGACTACTTTTCTGTAAAACACCAACCTGATATACTGGGGGAAGAGGGGGGGGCGGGGGGGTATTCTCGGGACTGCGCTGAGACACTGGGCAGCAGTGAGGAGATATTTGGCATTTTCAAGTAGGAAAAAGTCCAAGCTGGCCTTACATTCAGAAATAACACAAGTTCTTAAACTATTGACTGCACTGAAGCAGCAGACTTCAAAAGGTCTTCTGACCTGTTTGCTGAGAAGCCTCAAACAAGTTTTTCTTCTTCGTCTTCTCCTTTCCCTCCCCAGTACTACGCTTTTCATTATTAATATGTTTTTTCTCAAGTTTCTCTCTGACCCAGGACATTAAATAAAACATTGTATGGTTCATGAAAGATTATGAAAGAGCAGAACGTAAGCAGCAGGAGGTGTAAACTCAGCACAATTCAGTCTGGTATATAATGTCAATGCCAGTAACCCCCCTCTCACCCTACCTCCATGCCCTGCAGGCATATTGGCGGAACTACCAATGGATGCTAAGCTTTTTCCGACAAAGCTCTGAAGATAAAGTATCTTCCTTTTATCCCTTCTGCAAATCAATTCTGGGCCTTACAGCAAAATCCCATAAAATAACTTCAAACACCACTACTTACTCCAAAAATTTGTATTATGGCTATATCTCTTTGAACCCTTACCAGTGAAGTTTTGGAGGAAAATGATTTAAGTGTTATCTGCTAAGACATCAGCATGTCAGCACTTCACCTCAGTTTTTCTTCACATGTCAACCCGAACCTTGTTATTCCTCTGCCTGTGTTTGGTTTGTGATTGCTTCTAAGCATCCAGGCCTGGTGATAAATACAAATGCTGCTTGTAAACTTAATGGCTGCAGTAAGTGCAAACAAGATGGTATGAAGCCCTGGCGGTGCTTCGTGCTCACTCAGCTCCTGAAATATTCATTCCCTTCACTCCTCTTCAACAATATGATATAAACTAGGGGTGATAAGATGGAGAACTGAGAAGCAGGCTGTTGGTGTGATTACCGACGGACCCAGAGCGGCGGCTTAAATAGCTCAAGCCAAAAGATCCAAAGAGAATAGGATAACTATACATCATTGTATGCTTTCTTTGTCTATGTTTTTTGTACTAGACCCTGTAGTATCATTGTGTAAAAATATCTTTGCATTATTGTGTTTTTATGGTTATAACAAACTTTATTTCCATAGGGTTATATTAGGGCTGGACGAAATAGAAAAAAAAAAACAATTTGATAAAATATAAATCATATTATTCGATATTGATAATTATCAACAAATTCAAAACAAAGTCAACACATTTTAAGTGCAGCCTTGGCCATTTTATGCTGTTGTTTAGCAACCTATTTTCTGATCCAAAACACACAAACACTGAATTCAAACTCAACCCTTTATTCGATCAACTTTTTACCAAAACTACAAGTTTTTAAAAAATGAAAAAGTTTGCTTGCTCTCTGAATTCTTTGAAGGGTGCGGAGCTTGGGGGGCAGAGCGTTCCTGGGTCTGCGTTTGTGATTGGTTGGGAGGTTGTAATGACTGTAATGTTAACCTACATGGCTAGAATGCATAAGGCAGGAAAACTTATATTCTATTGAACTTTTTATTGACCCTTTTTTTTCAATACCTAACAGACCGGGAATTATTAAACATTATATAACTTAAATAAATGTTTGCACAGGAAATCAATTACCAAATTTGCTGGAACAAAGAGAATATTGATCATTTTGTTCCAGCATATATTTAAGCAAGGGTCAAACAGTGCATAACTCTACTAATTGTTTATTATTTGGGATAATTAACATGTTTTACATAATTAAAACATTCAGAGCTCGCATTATCAAGGAGAAAACCTTCAATATTAACATTCGGTTGTATCTGAGTTGTAAAAGAAGAAGATTTATAAGTTAGGTACATATATCTTTAGGAGAAAGGCAGCAGCTCCCCCCCCACCCCCCACCCCCCCGACCCTGAACAGATAAGTTAGTATAGACTATGGATTGATGGATACATATTCTTTATCTGTTATATGTACCAGACAGAGTGATACAGGTAAATTCTGCTGGTTCAGTGTGTGTGCAGGTGTTCTGACTGTAAGCGAGAATTGTCCCCGTGTTATGCCTTACCTACGACCCATGGGCTTACAGATTCTTATTTGGTTATAAGCAGAGGAGTAGTTCTTTTGTCGCCCTGTTGTTTTAAAAAGCTCATCTAATAAAGACTTCTTGTCAGGCTGACCAACAGTATTTGCCTGAAATACGTTAATGAAACTTTAACCACATTACAATCATTTGTGCTGCAGCACATAATCAACAGATTTTCAGAAGAAAAAAAAAAATGGTGACAGAGTGACAGACCAAGTCCAAATTATTTATAAGCACTGTGAGAGTACTGCAACTACCTAACCTTTAGCTGCTAATGACACTTCTGCTTCAGAGCTAGAAGGGCTATTTTAACGTCTTTTAATGAGATGAGTGTGGGATTTCGCATTAGGCCTCCTTCAAAAAGCCAAGAAATAAAAGCACAATCCATGGACAAATCAGTTGTTGGACTGAGTTATTCAACTCTGATTACAAATGTGTACTTTTGTGAACAAGGGGATTCCTACTTTTCTAAAAACGATTCTAAAATCATATATCATGTCATTCTCATGACCTCATTATCATGTATTTTCTCCTTTCGTGACCTGGATAAGTATGGCCCGTTGTATGGATCTACAGTAGCCATTCACAGGCACACGTTATGATAAACAACATAACATGCTTCATTTATTTAAAAAAAGCACTCCCACATATTTCTTAATGGTGAATGCATATGATGTAGTCATAAGCCATTTAACTGGGAATCTGTAGACTGGCAAGGGACCTAATATTTAGAGAATGCAGTGCTGAAAGTAATCCTGAAAAAATCAAAAAATAAAACATTTCATGCACAATTTACCACCGCTGTCAAAAAAGCAACAACTCATACATACAAAGGTACATCCAACCTTTATTTGCTCAGATGGCCTATCTGTGGGATGAGAGCAGGGCTCTGAGATCGGAGGAGGCTTGAAAAGAAGAACTGACAATCTTTTGCGTGGTCACACAGACTTTTTGTGGTCCTCTGACCTCTGTCAGTAACACAACTCCAAAATTTCAAGTAAAGAGAACGGAGGAAACAGCCGTTGCCCACAAAATCAATATCTTCACTTTTGTGAGAGGATAAACACTTTTACCACTCAAACAGAAATTTCCTTGTGGGTGAGGGTTAAATTATTCCCTTGTGTGGAGGACACATGTCTTCAGCACATAAAATATGAAATTATGTCCACTAATGTTCATGTTCTACCTCTTTCCAACCTACAATTAAGGCACACAACATTCTTTTGAATTCAATTGGGCCAAATGTTAATAATACTGAAACCTCTAACTTAAAGGACTTTCATACAATTAAGAAGTTTCTACCAATAGATTTTTGAGCTCTTAAATCTAAATAATTAAACAATGAAAAAGAGCATCACCTTTAAAAAATATGTGCTAATCAGTTGAAAAATTGTTATTGCCTTTGCAACTGTCACGCCATTTTCCGACTTCCTTGCCTTTTTGCATGTTTTCACTCAAATTTTGATGATTTATCTTGCCTGATAAACTCCACGTTTTTCAGGTTGGAAGGCCTTTTTTCTATCGCCCTCATCTTCACCTCCTTCCATAGTTTCTCCAGGCTGAGAGTCTGGGAACACTAGCTAGGTCGCTCCAAAACATTCATCTTACTTCCAGACAGAAGAAACAAGGTAGAATTAAAAGATCCCTTTACACCTAAATCTGCCAGATGTATGAATAATTGTAGGCTTAACTCTGTCCATTATATATAGATGTCAGCAGTATGAAGCCTCGTCTCTAATCTCTGATAAAGTATTTAGTCATAGTGTTGCAAAGGCCTATTGTAATCCAAATGTGTTTTAATATGATTATCCTCTGAAAATAAGGGTTATTTTGAGGACTTAACATACATAAACTCACCAAACTTTATTCAGAATGGTCACAGTGTAGACTGTTAATATTTTAATAAAATTGAAAATGGTGGCCAAATGGCTCTAAAACGTCCTTTAATGTTACCACAGGCCATCATGAAAAAAGATCATGAAAAAAGTATCAAAAGTATAAATATTTAAGTGGTTATATCTCCCTGATAAACCATAGAATCTGCACCACATTTTGGGTGCTTCATTGTGGGTGACTGTTTGACAGGCTCCTCTGGTGAGAAGGGTTTTCTACTTTTACATGGAGTGTCAATATGGAGGTGTTAGGTTATGGTTCTCATTTAGTGTTCATGTTTTTCAGCATTGTATTTGTTGTGTATTATGTTCTAAAGGTCTGCAGTCTAATAGTAGAGGAAACACTGACTTAGTTCATCCAGCAGTGTAATCCTTAAACCCACACATAAGCCAGTCCTAACAGCAAATTTAAGCCGAAAAACCTCTATTAAATTTTAGAGATGACGAACTCAGGTTCATTTTATAAAATCAGGTTCCTCTGTGTCATTCGCTTAAAAGATCTGCTGCAGTCACTTCAGCCCTCCCCAAATAATATATATGTATTAAAAAGTTGCAGGCACTTTAAAAAAATCTGAATATTCATAAGTGTAAATGTTGAAGTACCATCAGACCAAGGTACCTGAAGAAGCTTTAACATACTGTGTAGTTTTCAGAAGAACACAGAAAGAGCTGTCCATACTGATCATCCAGCAGGGAATGAATTAGTTATTGTATTCTGTACTACTTTGATGAGCAGGAATTACAAAACAAGATATGTTACCCCATTCAGATAACTGTTATTTGCCAACCACTGGGTTGTAAGATGCACAAGTATTCATGAAAATGCATTTGAATAATTCAGAGTGCTCTTGCCAACTGCTAAGGGAGGCCGAGTGACAGTCTCTGCATTATTCTTTGATCAAGGGTTCCATAAGAGGGTTCCATCGGCCGCACAGGAGAGAAAGCACATTCAGGCCAAAACAGATGCACAAATCCAACATGACAGACCAATGGGACTATAAGTATCTTCCAAATCTTTTCAGAATCTGAAGATTATGAACATGATGGGTTGGCACAGTGACGAGAAGCAGATATCCATCAAAAAAAGTGCCCATCTGGTTGATTTAGTGATAAAGGTGCACAGGCCCACAGTAATAATCTTATCACCTTTTGGGAAATTAATCTTCTTTTTTGTGTTCTCTTACACAAAGCAAAAATCCTGGAGCTTCAGCTTTTGGGGATTTGTATTTACAGAATCGGTTTAGCTGATGAAGGATTAGGAGCTAGTTTGCCAAACATGGGGAGGAAGTGCAAACACGTTTACAGTGCGGCAATAGGAAGCAGTTTGAATGTTAAATCTCCTGTCCTCTGTTTCTCATCTTTCCATACATACTGGTGCACTGGGTTTAAGCATGAGAAAATGAAGGAGCGTTTGTGGAACAGATGTGTTGACTAAATTTTCTCAATGAGAAGACTGAGTGAAGGAGAGCCCTTGTGCCCAACGGGACATGTGCAGCTGGACACACAGTGGGAGGCGGATCATGTGTCTGTCCATTTTGTCTGTTTCTATCGTTTCTATTGTCTATTTCTGCTTTTTGGAGCTGGCGGTTACTTGGAATATTGAGAAATTTTGAAAACTTTGACAGCTGTTTCGGCCCATGTCTAGGCTGCCTCAACAATGTGAGGGATATATCTGCTACCAGCACCCATACTGAAATATTGTGTAAGCGATATGCAGGCTAGCTGTGGTTTCTTAACTTGCTGCCAGAATGGGAACGATCTTGGAGAAAGCTGTACGCTGGACTCTGGCAGAATGACCACAATTTTGTCTGTTTTGGAATCGTCAATGAGATGTACCAGTGAGACTTTAATGCAGACAGAAAAACAAGAGTCTGCCTGCCCAAAACAAATGCTGCTATCCAAACTGGCTCCCCTGCAATCTTAATTTCTCCTGGATGTTATCTAAACAAGAGCCTCTGTGACATCTGTGGCCTAGAACAGAGCACACTGAAGTGCCTGATAAAGTTCCATCACTATCAATGGCTGCAAGTGCTATTTGGGACAGTTCACAGACAAACACACACAGGTGTACACACACCGACTCTACTGAAAGGTCAGATCAGAGACCTCAAGCTTCAGCTTTCTTAGAAGTTTTAGTGATGAAGCTCCCATTTTAGCTGTGGTTTAGAAAGGTCTGATCAGAGACCTTAAGTTGTGGCTTTGAGCAATGTATGAATATAACCAATTAACCTTTAAATTTTTGGTGATGAAGCTCTTTCCATGGAAACAATGAAACAAAAGAAGTTTTTCTATTTGTAGCTTTGGAAAAGTTGGACAAAATTACTTTAGCTCAGAAAACCCCAAGATTATACTTAGCATATTAAAGAAGTTTAGTCAAGGATTTATTTAGCTTATTCCTTTGTGTGTAATGTTTTTTTCCTACGTCTGTAATGTTTTTTTCTGTTCATGTACAGCACTTTCATCTTATATTAATAACTTGATTATAAAGTAGGTCAAGATTTCAGTTTCAATTTCAGTTTTTATCATCCACCAAACTGGGGCGAGTGAATTTTCATCAGTACAGACAACATGGAATAGCATAAAATTGAGTAGTGTTATTATAATATTGCTAGGACATTTGTGTCACAGTTGTATTAATTATGTTACAGTAATGCTGGCTGCAATGGCTGCATGGGAAAATCTTTCAATAGTCTAAAAAACTGCGGTAGCGTAGCCTAGCCGGTGATCATATTGTGTATAGCGCTGTGTCAAATTTATGGATTTTTTTGGCATTGTGTTTTGCTATAACATAGAAGCAAAAGGCTTATGTGCAATATTGTGACCACTGTAGAAATGATAAACGTTCTTGTCACTAGAAGATACTGCACCACCCAGAGACAAAGCTACAAAACACAAAAAGACACCTGCCGTTTTGAAAAGCTTTATCAGTGCGATGAAATGTGATTCACAAAATGTTCCATGCATTTGCCCCTCCATAATGGATTGTGATTGTAATGAATTTTGATGGGATCCCAAACAATCAAGTCCTGTTCAATTCAGCAGCCACTTGTTAAGGATAAAAATGCATTTGATTTAGAGCCACTCTCGCTAAAGATCAAAACCACTTTGTCATAGAATTCCATCAAGCAATTGTGGATTTTTTTGCTCCCAAACAGCTTTCCAGAATGATCCTTGGTAACCATCGGATTTGGTTAAAACGTGCGTAACATCAGATGTGGAAAACATAATCAGAACACAGACAACCTTGAAAGTTCTCTAAACCTAGTTTTGGGAATTATTTTACATGTGCATGTTTTGGATTCAGTGAAAGACGTGGAAGATAACCTTAATCTATACTGATCCTTTGCTGACTGGTTTAAGGCCAACACTTCACTGTCTGCGTCTCAACAACAGAGCTCCAGGGAGGAGGAATCTCTCTGTAACACATCAGTTAGTGCTGTTTGATGTCAAAAAAATCTACATCTCAGCGCTCTGTATTAAAAATGCAGCACTCTTTGTGTTTTATGTTTTTCCCCTATTTTATGTTGTGTAAATTAAGTTGGTCAGACTAAATAGGAAATGTGGATGAAGAGATGATTGCATCTATCTGGGATGTGTGGGTAAACAGTCATGTTCTCAGCACATTTCAAGCTCCGGCCTTTATCAGACAACTCTGCTGTCATTTCACTTTATGTAGCATGTGGATCTGTTTCAGTGAATGTATTTGTGTTTGTCACATCTCCGGGGGATGTCAGGAGGCTCAGAACACTGAAACTTGTCTTGACCGCTTGTCAATAGGAGGCAATCAGGTGCCACCGCATTCAAATTGATGAGACCGCACAAAGGTGGAGCAGCCGTAATAGGTGTTGTAATACTTATGCCACACCAGTGAGTGGTGTGGTAAAGCTGACACAGTAGTAAAGAGAGAAGAAGAGCAGGGCCAAAGCAATAAACGCATGAGAATGCATGCGCAAATGTGGTAGAGAAGGTGAATGTGTTGACTGTAAAATCCACAATAAATTAAATAATGTCTGAAATACAACCACCACTCTGAAGTCCACCATTGTTGTTATTTGTGTTAGTGCCTGTATGTTAAGGGACAGATAAGGTCTACAAACACGGCAGTTTGTAGGTAGTTAGGCGAATTGGGGGGGGAGGCAGACGGCGGCAATTTCGGGGGTAGCTTCAAACTTTTCCCACTCCGGTTTCAAATGTTTCTTTGTCTGTTCCTTGGTTGCTTCATCTGGACAAGAGCCCATAACCAACCAAGAACTGTGTTAGATACAGCCAAACCCATCTTTGTGTGGACGGGGCTTCAATACTGTACTTGGATGAGTACAGTATTGTACTCTGTTAAGCTTTTTTTAACAAGCCAGTTTACAGATATACCTAAAGAAGAGGTCCAGTGACCATGTTCACAACTGTGTAGACTTGATCTATAGCTGATGTGTGATATTTCTACAGCACTGACAAAAATGGTAGATCAAATCTCAAAACTGTGTACTGTGCACTTGTCACCCTTTGCACCCTCATTAACAATTTATTATATTCTTTTGCCCAACCAGCAAGAACATGTTTGCCTTCGTTATCAGAAATGTCTCCTCTCCAGCCCACCTTAAATCTTCATGACAGCCAACTTGTGGCTGATGAATGGCGGTGGAGATTTTGAATGGATCATTTTAAGAGGGGGAAGAGAGAGTTGTATAAAGCTCTATCTACTGTGTTTTTCCGACAGACAGCATGAAAACTCTTTTTGGGGCTGACGAATGAAGACATGGAGACTAGACATTTGTCTGGATTCAGAGACAGTATTAAGGAGACAGTAAAGAAGGAGCAGTCAACTTTTGAGTGTATCTTAAATTGTAAATAATCCATCTTTATATCCAAGGGATGAACATTAGCAGGAAAAAAAGTGTTTTTTTCCTGCAGGTTAGCTGTAAGTCATGGTAACACTTCTGCTGGTCAACCTTCATCTCTGAGCGCACAGCATTTCTCTCCCAGCTCAGTCAGAAGGCTCACTCCTCAGCTGTTAGTCATATATATATTTAGATAGCAACGTAGAAAGCAGAATTTAGGCCAACTAGCATTAGCCAGTGTTACAGTAAAATGACCTCCTGGTCATACACTATAGATCAGGTAAGACATTATGTAGCAGAAGACGGGTTTGAATGAAATAAGTGAATAGTTTACCTGTTTCCACAAAAAGTTTGGAAAGTGAAACTATTTCTTTTTGTAAAGTTGCCTCACTTTAACTTGCTCTCTGGATGCCATTTTATTTATGGTTATTGTGCAGTTTGAGGAGCAAATATTTTAAAAGCTGATGCAAGTAGATTTAACTTGGCTATACATGGAGGGGAACGGAGGCCAAACGTCATCACTTGGCACCTCAGTTAGAGAAACTCTTATAAGAAAATGATACATGCAGTAGACACGTATTCTTTGGTTTCTACTGCATGTAGACACCAAACAGGTGTCTAAACAGGTAGCATAAAAAAGCATGCATAAAAAAGCATGCATTTTATGTATGTAAGGAGCAACATCAATAGTTTCCAATGTGTGTTTTTTTTCTTTTGTAAGGCAAGGCAAATTTATTTATATAGCACATTTCAGTACAGAGACAATGCAAAGTGCTTTATATGATTAAAATATAGGAAATAAAACAGAATAAAAGCAAGTAGGGATAAAATGCAGAAACAAAATAGAACATGGGAAAATAAAAATTAAAAGCAAACAAGTAAAAACTGTTGGAATACAAAGTAAACTAATTATATTTCAGTAATACAATTCAAGTAGAACAGTCGTGTGTTTTTAATCTTGATTTAAAACAACTCAGGCTTTCTGCATTTTTACAGTTTTCTGGAAGTTTGTTCCAGATAAGTGGAGCATAGGAACTAAATGCCTCTTCTCCGTGTTTGGTTCTGGTTCTAGGTATGCAGAGTAGGCTGGAGCCAGAAGACCTTAGTGGTCTGGAGGGTTAATACACTGATAACAAGTCTGTGATGTATTTAGGAGCTAAGCCATTTAGGCATTTATAGACTAACAGAAGTATTTTAAAGTCTATTCTCTGAGATACAGGGAGCCAGTGTAAGGACTTTAGAACTGGGGTGATGTGCTCTACTTTCTTAGTCTTAGTGAGGACACGGGCAGCAGCGTTCTGGATCAGCTGCAGCTGTCTGATCCACTTTTTAGGCAGACCTGTGAAAACACCGTTGCAGTAATCAATTCTACTAAAAATAAACGCATGGATTAGTTTTTCCAGATCCTGCTGAGACATCAGTCCTTTAATCCTAGAAATGTTCTTCAGATGATAGAAAGCCGACCTTGTAATTGTCTTTAGATGCTTTTGGAGGTTCAGGTCTGAGTCCATCACTACTCCCAGATTTCGGGCCTGATTAGTGGTTTTTAGCTGAAGCGACTGAAGCTGTGTGCTAACTTTTGATCTCTCCTCTATTGGTCCAAATGTTATTACTTCTGTTTTGTTTTTATTCAATTGGAGAAATTTTTGGCACATCCACGTACTGATTTCTTCTAGGCATTTACTCAGTGCTTGAACTGGTCCATAGTCACCTGGTGACATGGTGACGTAGAGCTGTGTGTCGTCTGCATAGTTATGATAGCTGATGTTGTTGTTTTTTATGATCTAAGCTAGAGGGAGCATGTAGATATTAAAGAGGAGGGGACCCAGGATGGACCCTTGGGGAACCCCACATGTAATTTTTGTCATCTGGGATATAAAGTTACCTACTGATACAAAAAAGTCCCTGTCCTTTAAGTAGGATTTAAATCAGTTGAGAGCTGTACCAGAAAGGCCGACTCAGTTCTCCAGGCGTTCTAACAGGATGGAGTGATCGACAGTATTGAATGCTGCATTGAGGTCCAATAGAACCAGCACGATTGTTCTTCCACAGTCTGTATTTATATGGATGTCATTAAACACCTTGATAAGGGCGGTCTCTGTACTGTGCTGAGCACGGAAGCCAGACTGGAAAACGTCAAAGCGGCTGGTTGTAGCTACTTGTTAGGAAAAACAGTAATACTACCAGGCACCGTCAAAGGGCAAACATAAAACCATACACTACAGTGGATGATGTAGCAATCACATATCGAAATGCAACATTAGTTTTTATGTTTTTCATGCTCCTAACTTATTGCCCTCCCCTACACCTTAAATAGGACTATCAATGCAGGATCCTCCCATAGAGGTGTGGATGTTGAATTTAGGTAGTAGTGAAATAAAAAAAGTGTTGTTATTTTAGATAAACGGATAATACACTTTGTCAGGTATTAATTACCGATAATAGTCCTGACTGTAACACGAAGCATACAACCAAATAATTTTGTGCATTTTATGGGTAAATGACAAAAAAATACATTGCTTCACAAACGTACTATACTGTCTCAATTAGGACTGTTGCTTCAAAGTACAAATGTCCAATTTATCCAGGCTGGCAGCCTGTCAAAGGTTGTACCATTCCTAACTTCCTTTGACTCATTGGAGATGCCAGTCGCCCCATGACCCTGAATGTAAGTGGACACGGGTGAATCAGAGACATCTATGATGGAAACAATTCATTAAAACTTTAAGAAACTTTAAAAACTTCACACACACAATCAAACCAAAAAACAAAAATACAACACACAAGGATCATAACATGCTCTTAGTTCAAATCTACAGATGGTCCTTTAATTTCTGTGTCTGTCCAAGAAACAAACGATATCTGCCGATTAAAGAAGAGTGATCTAATATCCAGGGAGAATTCTGCTGGATGCTTGTTGATAGCTACCAAGACTGTGCTCAAGGTGGAACTTGCTTGGAGACAGTTGACCACGTGCTTTATTAACGTGTGAACTACATGTAACCCAAAATGTATTCTAAACAATTCTCGTTTTTTAAGTCAATTAAGTTATTTGTTGTTTGATGGTTTAACCCTGAAAACAGAACGGTTCAACTAAATTATTAAATGCTTTTCATTTATGACATTCGTGCCATGATGTGTATAAACCTCAACTATCAGAGAGTGACAATCATGCTCATAATAGCACTGAAGTGCCTCAATTCCAATCGCTAACTAAATGAGACGCATTGTAACTTGTTTTGTTTGCCTGCTGTGTTTCCCTTTAAGTCTCCATCGGCTGGAAAAAGCAGCAGTAAACTGTGTTATCTCGTCTGGGCCTTCTGTGTCATGTATGCAGTGAGCACAGAGTTGGCGGGGAGGCTCTGTAAACACAGCATTATTGGGAGCACACATGTCTGCCTTCTGAAACATCAGTCTCACACTGAGGCTGTCAAAGCAAGGCGGTGCAGATTCTCAGCGCAGCACACACAACGGGAACGGACCTGTGGCATCACTTTCAAATGCAATCAGAGATCAGCAACCCAAACGACGAAATGAAACAGACGCCACAGCTGGGTGTGTTTTAGAGATGAGTGTTTCGCTCTGGAACAAATACAAATAAAGGGTTTATTAAAAAAACAATAAATGACAGTGTAACCTGTCTTTTTCAGGGAGGTAAGCAGAAACAGCATTTTTTTTTTTCAAACAAGTGCTGTTTAAGCCGACGGACATTGATTATTTGTGATATTGGAGTGAAAATATCACCTCATTTTCTGTGGAAGGAAATTAGAGTATAAACAATGCTCCCTAGCACTGCTGTGAAATGCAGTCATTCTCGAACTTGAGGTTTTACCAAAACTAGCAGGTCTCCTGTCATTGTTTCAACGCCGCCCACTCACAAGCCAAAAAAAGCCGACAGAAAGAGAGTGAAAACGGAGCCATTTATGAGATGTCTCATACGCCGAGCACACATCCCGCCATAAGTCGGAATGTTTTAAGCTCTCAGATGTTAAAAAGGTTCCGGATAATGACTGCGAGAGACTTTAGCACTTTCAATCGTTCTCAGATGCGAGGCGCTCTGACTGTCACCTGCCTGTCTCTCTCTGGTTTTAATTGAACTACCTCCTAGGCTGTGCCTTAATGCCTCATCACAGTCTCCACTGTAGCTTGGCAGAGGAACTTTTAGGCAGCCATGACGCTAAAAGAACCAAATCTCTGCGGTTATCCACAGCCTGGGAAGAAAGAAAGCTTTTTCTCTGTCTGTCTTCCTAGCTGCATGACTGGCTTTGGTCCAGGCTTCCTGTGACTGGGACATTCAGGGGAGCCAAAGTGAAGGAGCCACTGTGATGTCCTCATTTAAAAAGTTCTCGCTCCAAGTTGTGTGCACACACACGATCCTTTTGCCACTTAGGGAGAAAACAGCCGCTTGAGAGCGGCTTTGATATGTAGAAATATGAAGGCATCATATTTATCCCCGATCTCCTTCATGGAGAACGCCCGGATGAAAGCGGCAGAGGGAGCGCGCTGAAGGATGAGGATTAACAATGACATAACATGAAGAGGGGGTCTGTCAGCGCAGTGACACCTCGTTTCGCCTGCCATTGTCTGATTACCCCAACAGCGGCCCACCAATGACAGGGATGATCACAGGAAGGCGGGAAAAACACAACTGTCACGCTTACGCCGTAAAACCAATTCCCACCATTTCTGGTCCTTCAAACCAGATTCTAGGGAGGAATCAAGAGAGCAGAGGAGAGAGAGTGAGGGAGGAAGGGTGGAGGAGGAGGGGAAAGAGTGAGGGAAAAGGACACACGGACAGCTTACAGGGGATACAAACCAAAAGATTATGGTAATCTTCCCTCCTTTGTCCTCCGCGAAATGTTTTCGTACTACGCCTTTTATCTGTGTAAGAAGGGATGTGAACCTCTCCAGTTAGTGACAGTGGGCACTTTCTGTGTGGTTTCTGGGTAATTAGCACCAGTAGCAGGCCCTTTCTTTTTCTCTGCTCAAGCTTATGGTCTTCTTAGGGACGGCAACAGGGGATTTTCCCCCCTCCAACCCTCTGTCTGCTATTAAGGAGCGATTCCCAGCCCCGGCCGAGCCACAACAACCATCTGTTAGCGCTGGGAGGATCAAAAACCGTCGAGACTCTCAACACCGCTGACAATCAAATGGACAGCTTAAGTTCAGACAGGTGACTGAATTAATTATTCTATTCAGGGTGAAACTGAGATGTTTTCAATGGAGTGGTCAATAGACTGCTCATATGCTGCGCTCCGCTTTTTGTTCTAACGTCAAAACCTTAAAAAAAAAAACCACAAACAATGTAAAGTCTTTAGGTGAGAACAATTAACCTGAATCTTTATTTTTTAAAACAAGATGTAAACAGCTATAAAGAAGGAGTTCATCTTATTTAGTTTTTCTTGAGGTGTCAAAATCCGACTTTTTAATTTGTCTTGGTGGCCATTTTGTTTAATTGAGTTGGGGGGGGGGGGTAAACTGAACTGCTAATCTTTTTTCCCATGCAGATTGACCAAAGCCAAAGGATAAATTGGCCACTACCACCACAAACACACCTTTTCAATATAGGATAATACCAATATGAGACCTGAAAGAACACCCAAAGCTTATGCTCATCATATCAACCAGGGCTTTTCAGCAGCAGGTCAAAGGTGGCCCTCAGATAAAGTGCTAGACAAGAGATCAGTGAGACCGTCCCTTCTACACCTAAAAAGAGCCTTAAAAGTGATACGTTCTCTTCATCATAAGTGCCAGCAATCCAGAGTGAATTTGTCTTCTTTTTCTTCAACCTTTGATGTTTCTTTTTTTTTTATGTTTCCTTCAACAACACCTTCTCGCTCCACTCTAGTGGATGAAGCCTCTTTTTGTTGTGGTTCAAGCTGCATCGTATTGTCTCTGTCACGGGTGCTTTGTCTTACCAAAGCCCACTGCACCCGCAGAAAAGCAGGGGGGCTTCATCAAAGCTCAGGCGAGATGGACTCAACAACAGTGGATTAAGGTCTTCTGCATGATAAAGTCCCTACCTAGGGGTGGAATTAACTTAATATGTGAAAGAATGTTATTGAGAGGGAATAAAGTGCCAAAAAGCTCTGTCATTCTCTTCGTAATGTCCTAATCCAACGCCTGACACAGAGACCTTGGGTTGGAGTTTGTTAATCAGAGAGATGCCCATCTGTATTCCCTGTCCTTTAAGCTATTTAAACTTCGCCTAAACTCAATTATTGTCCCTGGGAGACCAAAATGACATATTAAGTTACGTGAAAGGGTATTCAGACCAGGGAAGAGGGGAAAAAAGGGAATCCCAGCTTTAAAAAGAGGAGATGTCTACGTAGCCAATTTAAGTACAGCTAAACAGATTAGAGGCAGAGTTTACTGACCTGAAAAATAACGTGACAAAGAGTTAAAAAGACGAGGAATCTCACTTTCAAAGGATCCTCTAAACTGTTAAGCAACCTAGTCATAGTGGATCCAGCATAAATTCTTTTATGTACAGCTCTCACACGGAGCGATTCCAATGACCAAATATGTTCAAGGGACACACTGCATTTATTCCACCATGGTTAAAGTTTAATGGATATTTTCAAAGTGGACCTCGGTTGAGAGGCAGATATCTTACATGCATACTCCTAACAACTACTGCTTGGATAAAGAGCCAAATGTGAACCAACAGCTTGTAAGAAAAGGGTCATCAACAAAAATTATAAAAAATCAATAAAAATCTGGAAATTAGCTGTCTCGTGAATCGCCATGCTATTTAGTTGTTGTACAAATTGGATGCACTTAACATGGTATTTCACATGGGAATTGTTACCAAATATGGAACAACAAGGCTTTTGATGTAAATAACAATACTTTTCCATACGTCATCTCTTTATATATTTGTTTTAAATAGTAAATTAAATAATTCTTCTATGCTGAATTTTGAAGCAGATCTAAAAAGCAAAGATAGCCACAATGATGAATGGTATATGCACCTGGGATTTTGCCAAATGGAAACTGCCCAAAGAAACACTGGATATCTTTAAATATTAAAGTAACTGTCATCTACACATTATATAAAGTTGTTCTAGTACATTTCTAGTTAGGTAGGTAATGTATTCTAATCTTAACTAGCTAGGTTAATTAAATGAGTTAGAGACTATTGGTGCCTTTTGCTATGTAAAATTAATTGATCCTAGTTAGCCAGGTAGACTCAGTTAAAATAAGATAAGATAAGATAAGATGAAGATGAGATAGGCTTTATTGACCTCACAGTGGAGAAAATCACTGGTCACACATCGGCTTAATAAACAAAAAAAGGTGCAAAAAGGAGGAAAAGGTGCATAAGTATATATATATATATATATATATATATATATATATATATATATATATATATATATATATATATATATATATATATATATATATAAACAGTGTATCGAAAAATAAAAAATAAAAGTACAAAGGAAATAAAGTTAGTCTTGGTTAGCTTTGTAGTCCATTAGTTCTTGATAGCAAGAATTTTTAGACCTAGTTAGCTCAGTAGATTCTGTTGCCTTGGGTTGCGACATTTCAAGTGGAGAAATTAAAGACGCCCATTGTTGCTTCTTTTGGGGAGAAAGCAGCCATGTGCCTGTCAGGATGCAGCTTATTGGCTGCATGCTGAGCCTCTCTCCCTCTCTCTTGTTCCTGCGCAGCCGGATCGGTTTCACCTGGCAGGCTGCAATTAACCCGCAACTGCTTCCACCTGTTTCCACCGCTTTATAAGACTCACCTCTTTCTGTTCCCGTCGCCGGTCCATAGCGTTCACTCCCGCTCTGTTCTCTGCCAGTATTCTTGTCAGCTCCGTTTTGTTACCGTCAGCCTGAAGACCCCTTTCTACCTGGTTTTTGTTACAGTCAGCCCATAGACTTTTCGTCAGTTTGTTTTCTCCAGTGCACGGCTCTGATGTTCAGCTCTCCACTGCACGGCTCAGATGTTCTGCTCTCCACTGCACGGCTCTGACACTCTGCTCTCCAGTGCTCGGCTCAGATGTTCTGCTCTCCAGTGCTCGGCTCAGATGTTCTGCTCTCCAGTGCTCGGCTCAGATGTTCTGCTCTCCAGTGTTCGGCTCCAGAGTTCCTCCCGGTCAGTCTCTCCACACGCCTCCTGGCGGCCAGCTTCTACACCCTTCACCTCCGTCTGTTGAAAGACTCTGGTCTCATCATCCATCTTCCACACCATTCAATAAAACTCACTCATAAGAACTGACTCTGTGTGTGCGTGCTGTGTCCGGGTTCATCCCAGAAAAATATCGTAACATTATGGACCGGCCAAGGGATGAACCCGAGCACGCACAGAGCCTGGTGTAGAAGCTGGTAGGATCTGCCTCGCCTCCGGTTCATCTCGCCGGGGTCGCCGTGTGGCGACACCCCGCCTCCGGTTCATCTTGCCTGGGTCGCCGTGCGGCGACGCCTTGCCTCTGTTTTTGTCTCGCCATGGTCGCTGGATTGCGACGTCACGCTTCCGGTTTGTCTGCCGGGGTCGCATCCGCGACGCCCCGCTTCTGACTCTGTTTCCTGGTTCGCCTTTCGCAAGTTGGTCGATTCAAGACGGTGTCACTATTTTAAACATACTATCTTACTGTGTTAGTTCACATCATTCGATAAAGAAGGAAACTAATGGCGAAAGTTTGCGTTCATGTTACAGTTTGTAATAAAACATGACGACTTACCATTTAATTCGCACGCAACACGGACCGTAGAAGTGTTTCACTTTGGATGAGGGAAACTTGTTTGCGCGGCGGCGGTCCTTGCTGCTGTGTTCCCTCTACTACTGGACGTGCGGAAACCATTGTACCGCAAATTGGTTCCGCCATGACGCGAAGCGTCCGTACGCGTGCGTTTCAAGAGTGAGATTTTGATTGTAAGATTGAGATTTTCAAAGTAATGCGTGTGAGCGTGTGCAATTGATGAAATGCGTGTGTCACACGGTCAATGCGTGAGAGTTGAGAGCTATGTAACGTTCCTTAGATTTCTTAAAGTTATTCAGGTTTGGTTTTGATGTGTTCTAGTTCTGCTTTAGTTTCTAGTCTTTTTGTATATTTTTTATTGTTTTAGAAGAATTATTTCCGCCTTCTGTTCTTTTGTTTTGGCTCAACCTTAGTTTTTTGGTTTACTTAGGATTTTTGGGATTTATGTTGCTTTGAGTATTGTGTTTTATTTTGTTGTTTTTGTCCGGGTTTTTGTGTCCCAGGTCATTCTAGTCAATCGGGTTTTTCTTTAGCATTCTAGTTTTTTTTAGTTTTTTTTTATTCAGCTAGTTCGGGTTTTTGTTCTCCGTCTTCTTGTTTTAGCCATAGCCCTGATTTAGTGTTCTAGGTTCGCCTTTAGTCTTCTGAGTTTTGTTTTTTAGTTCCAGTTTTTTTACCTTAGACTCCCTGTTCTGTTCCGTTTCATAGTTTTGCTTTAGCGTTTGGTTACTTTCCTAGTTGTCAGTCTTGTTTTGATTTGTTTGTATATCCGGTTTTAGCCCTGTAGCTTCGTCAGCCCTGTAGCTTCGTCAGCCCTGTAGTCCCTGTCTAGCCCCCGTAATTCCAGTCTAGCCCCTGTAGTTTCTGTCCTAGCCCTGTAGTTTTGTTCTGTATTTGTTTTTTCTTTATTAAGTTTTGTTTGTCTTTATTTTTCCCCCCTTAGTATTTATGTGTCTGGGTTCCTGCGCCATCTGGGTTCCTGCGCTGTATGGGTTCCTGCGTTGGATGGAGTCCAGCGCTCTTAAAGGTCCCTGCGCTCTCTAAGGTCCCTGCGCTTTCTAGGTCCCTACACCCTTCTGTTTTCTTTGTTTTTTGCTCTGTTTAGGTTAGTTTAGTTCCCTTCAGTAGTTGTTTTGTTCTGTCTTGCCCTAGTGTCTCTGTTCTGTTCCCCTAGCCCTCTTGTTCTTGTTGTTCCCCTGTTTAGGCGCATGCAGGTCGCCGCCAGAGCCCTCCGGCGCTCCCATGTCGCCGGCTGAGCCCTCTGGTGTGCCAGACTGTCGCTGCCCTGCGCATGCAGGTTGCCGCCAGAGCCCTCCGGCGCTCCTATGTCGCCGGCTGAGCCCTCTGGTGCGCCAGCCTGTAGCTACCCAGTGCACGCAGGTCGCCGCCAGAGCCCTCCGGTGCTTAAGTCGCTGTCTGTGCCCTCTGGCGCGCCTGGCCTGTTGCTGCCTAGCTCACCCTCTTGTTCTTGTTATTCCCTTGTTTAGGCGCTGCCAGAGCCCTCTGGCACTCCTATGTCGCCGGCTGAGCCCTCTGGTGCGCCAACCTGTCGCTGCCCAGCGCACGCAGGTCGTCGGCAGAGCCCTCCGGTGCTTAAGTCGCTGTCTGTGCCCTCTGGCGCCACTGGCCTCTTGCTGCTTAGCTTACCCTCTAGTTCCTGGTGTTTACGCTTATCTTCATTCCGCGGCGTGTTTAGACGGCCTTTGTTCTTGGTTCCCCGGCGTGTTAGGACGCCCTCTGATTCTCGGTTCCCCGGCGTGTTAGGACGCCCTCTGATTCTCGGTTCCCCGGCGTGTTAGGACGCCCTCTGATTCTCGGTTCCCCAGCGTGTTAGGACGCCCTCTGATTCTCGGTTTCCCGGCGTGTTAGGACGCCCTCTGATTCGTGGTTCCCGGCGTGTTAGGACGCCCTCTTTTCTCGGTTCCCCGGCGTGTTAGTACGCCCTCCGTTCTTGTTCCCTGGTGTTTTAGATATTCCTGTTTCCCTTGTGCTCCGGCGTTCCCTTTGCACCCCGGCAATCTTCTTCCTTGTGCCCCGGCGTTCCCTTTGCGCCCCGGCAATCTCCTTCCTTGCGCCCCGGCGTTCTTTTCCCCAAGCCCCGGTGTTTCCCTCACGCCCCGGCGGGTGTCCCTCTGGCGTTGTCGTACGCCTGATCTTCCCTCTGGCGTTGTCGTACGCCTGTTCTTCCCTCCGGCGTTGTCGTACGCCTGTTCTTCCCTCTGGCGTTGAGTACGCCCGTTCCTTCCCTTTGGCGTTAAGTACGCCCGTTCCTTCCCTTTGGCGCTGTCGTGCGCCTGTTCCTTCCCTTTGGCGCTGTTGTGCGCCCGATCCTTCCCTTTGGCGTTAAGTAAGCCCGTTCTTCCCTTTGGCGTTTCCATACGCCCGTTCCTTCCCCTTGGTGTTTCCATACGCCCGTTCCTTTCCCTTGGCGTTTCCATAAGCCCGATCCTTCCCTTTTGGCGTTTCCATACGCCCGATCCTTTCCTTTTCGCGTTTCCATACGCCCGATCCTTCCCTTTTGGCGTTTCCATACGCCCGATCCTTCCCTTTTGGCGTTTCCATACGCCCGATCCTTCCCTTTTGGCGTTGTGTTGCGCGGTTCCTTCCCTTTGGCGCTGTGTTGCCGCCGTTCCTTCCCTTTGGCGCTGTGTTGCCACCGTTCCTTCCCTTTGGCGCTGTGTTGCGCCGTTCCTTCCCTTTGGCGCTGTGTTGCGCCCGTTCCTTCCCTTTGGCGCTGTGTTGCGCCCGTTCCTTCCCTTTGGCACTGTGTTGCACCCTTTCCTTCCCTTTGGCGCTGTGTTGCGCTCGCTCTTTCCCCCGGCGCTGTCAAGCGCTCGCTCTTTCCCCCGGCGCAGTCAAGCGTTCGTGCCTTTCCCTGATGTGCCGCGCCCTGGTTGTGCTTTGGCACATCAGTGTTCTCTAGCTCCTTGGTTACCCGTGTTCTCTAGCTCCTTGGTTCCCCCGAGTTCTTTGGCTCCTTGATTTCCCGCTGTTCTCTAGTTCCTTGGTTCCCCAGTGTTCTCTAGCTCCTTGGCTCCCTGGTGTTCTCTAGCCCCTTAGCTCCCCGTGTTCTCTGGCCCCTTTGGTTCCCCGTGTTCTCTGGCCCCTTTGGTTCCCCGTGTTCTCTGGCCCCTTTGGTTCCCCGTGTTCTCTGGCCCCTTTGGTTTCCCGTGTACTCTGGCCCCTTTGGTTCCCCGTGTTCTCTGGCCCCTTTTGGTTCCTCGTGTTTGCTGGCTCTTTGGTCCCTCAGTGTTCGGTTTCGACTCTTGCCCGCCTTCCTGGGCCCCCTCCACCCGCCCGGCGTGGGGATTCTGGGCCGTCCGGTGTCCGGCCTTGGGGGGGGGTACTGTCAGGATGCAGCTTATTGGCTGCATGCTGAGCCTCTCTCCCTCTCTCTTGTTCCTGCGCAGCCTGATCGGTTTCACCTGGCAGGCTGCAATTAACCCGCAACTGCTTCCACCTGTTTCCACCGCTTTATAAGACTCACCTCTTTCTGTTCCCGTCGCCGGTCCATAGCGTTCACTCCCGCTCTGTTCTCTGCCAGTATTCTTGTCAGCTCCGTTTTGTTACCGTCAGCCTGAAGACCCCTTTCTACCCGGTTTTTGTTACAGTCAGCCCATAGACTTTTCGTCAGTTTGTTTTCTCCAGTGCACGGCTCTGATGTTCAGCTTTCCACTGCACGGCTCTGATGTTCAGCTCTCCACTGCACGGCTCTGATGTTCAGCTCTCCACTGCACGGCTCTGATGTTCAGCTCTCCACTGCACGGCTCTGATGTTCAGCTCTCCACTGCACGGCTCTGATGTTCAGCTCTCCACTGCACGGCTCAGACGTTCTGCTCTCCAGTGCTCGGCTCTGATACTCTGCTCTCCAGTGCTCGGCTCAGATGTTCTGCTCTCCAGTGCTCGGCTCAGATGTTCTGCTCTCCAGTGTTCGGCTCCAGAGTTCCTCCCGGTCAGTCTCTCCACACGCCTCCTGCCGGCCAGCTTCTACACCCTACACCTCCGTCTGTTGAAAGACTCTGGTCTCATCATCCATCTTCCACACCATTCAATAAAACTCACTCATAAGAACTGACTCTGTGTGTGCGTGCTGTTTCCGGGTTCATCCCAGAAAAATATCGTAACAGTGCCAAGTTGCACAAAGGTGTTTTTACATAACAAAATTATTGGACTCAAGGAAGTATTATGATTAATACTCAATAGTGTAACAGTTTAAAACAGAAAAAAAACATTTAATTATCCAATGGTATTGACATTTCTTTAACGTTTGAAAACTAAATTTTTCAGATTGCTTTATCCTAATAAAGCATCATTGTAGTTAATGTTATATATTCACTAAACAAATGTTCTAGTATTTGACATGAATATTATCTAATAAACACATCACATCATATTGTAGACTAAAGTTAAAAAAAGAGTTCAATTTATACCTCAAACACCAAACTTATTAAGTAAATGACCAACTTGCTTATCAGATTTATTGACAGACTCTTCACTAACAAACCTGCTTTTCTTTTCTCTGATTGGCTCAAATCACAAATATCCTACACCGTCCCTGAGCCTAAAAGCACAACAATCAATCAAAATGTCGTTTTACAACTTATTTGGAAAAGAGCTTGCAATTAAGATCCATCTGGAAAATGGGGCAAAGCCCATCCTGTATGCATAAGATGGGAAACACAATTTTATCACCGGCGATTTTGAGTAAGGTCAAATCAGTTCTTCTTGCTTATGCTAAAGCTGAAGTCAGTCTGGCCAGTCTGAGCCACTGTTTTTAATATACCAGAGCAAACTTTTAACCTAATTAATCCTTTGTCATTAAGAGTTTTATCACTATGGAAGCAAAAATAATAGAACTTTTCAAAATAACGTAAGGAGTTAAAGAATCTGGTTGTGTAGATGAAAAAAAACAACAGGTTCAAATGTATCAAATTGCCCTGAAATGCAGTGGTTGAATCAACTGGAGCACTGAGAAAGCTCTTTCATGTATGAAGAAAACCATTAATGAGAAATCACCTCCTCCATGACTCCATCTCATTTTACAAATCCGCCCGTCTTAGCATAATGGTGCCAGACCCCTCTAAGTACAGGTGTGTAAAAATACCGCACTGGCACAGCTTGACACCAGGCCCCCCAACATGTGGGACATCCATGGACAAATTGGATTCAGTTTCACATCCAGAAAAGCTGATGAACACGACTCTATGTGGCAACAGCTCCGTTCCATATGTAGCCTAATTGTGCCTTTGTTTCAGCCATGCGGTCAAGTGAAAGCGCAGCGGTCGGAGCAAATGGACTCAGTTTGTTGCGCACTGTGACGCTTGGGAGCACTGTGCCTCGGAGTCAATCAAATACCTAAATGGAAGTATTTGTGCGGCAAACTGGGACGGCGCTGGCCGTTGCCCAACCATTCGTCCCAAAACAGCCGAATGAGTCTGAGAGGACGCGCGGTTTGCGTATTCTGTCATGCGGTGAATAAATAGCGCGAGAGTGCACAAAAAAGTCTGCAGAGACCACTTTTCTCCCTGTGTGCCCTGGATAGTGCGATACCACTCAACAAAGTGTAAACAGGCAGATTAACAAGGTTTGCCACTCCAAGATTCACAAGTTTGCTGTGAAGATAGGAAACGCTGTCCGTCCATGCGATGCTGATGTGGATTTATCAGGCCTTACATAAGGAGAGACATGATTAAATTATCTGACAATGGACAATTGGAGAGTATATGAAAATAATTGTGCTGTCATATTTTATCATAGCTCCCCGTTTCTGTTCTGTCTCACCTTCATCCAAAACTTCACACCCCTGTTAAGTCCCTCTTTGGTGTCGTAATTACCGAAAACAAAAGATGACATTCGCTTGTTTGGATGAAGACTTTGAGCAAACAGGTTCGAGCAACCCGTCACACTCGTGCTCTCGTCTCATGGAGAGGGGGCTTCTGCTGACATGCTGTATGGAGACATTAACCTGGCCCACCAACGTGCCCGTGCTGAAAGCTCCTGAATAAAAAGGAGGGCACGATTGTCACAGCTTGTTTGCACTCTTCGCTTCTCTTGTCGGAGCACAAACCGGGGGCTCTGTTTGGTGAAACCGCAGTCAGACGGGATCTGAAAGCGCTTCAGCATCTGCACAGGGAGCCGGCGCTGATTTGGCTTTTTAATCCTGCAGAACCCCTTAACTACAGTCTGTGCATCAAATACTATCAGAGCCAGGTTGATTTTGTCACTCTCAATGGAGGAGCAAGTGCAGTATTAACTCATCTGTGTGAATTTTGGCTGCCTGGCTCTTCCCTCTGGATAAACCTCTAAGCAAAAACACTACAGGCTATATATGATATGTGTGTCTGCTTTAGAGCTGAGTAAGTTTAATTACTGGGAATAAAGTGGTTGTAACATGTGGCCTAAAGGGAACACTGCAGTTTCAAGTCTAAATGTTGTTCTATAATTACAGCTTTTAAATCTTTGAAACATCAAAAATTATTGAAATATGTAACATCTTGTTTAAACATGGCTCATATTTCTTCCTTTGCTGCCAGAAGTGTTTCATAATTATCTTAGAAATATCACTAATAGAGCACATTTGAAGAAACCTGGGTTGCACCACGACATCTTAAAAGTGGATGAGTAAGGAGGTGATGAAGGAAAGCAGCTTTTAAAACCAATAAACAAGTAAACACTGCATGCATTTTTCAATATTGGGAAAAACGATTTGCCTCCTTAGTTATTTTATTTTAAATTTTTTACCTTTTTTTTTAAATGACCAGAGTAAACTCAAAAAGAAATATCCAAATGTAAATGAACTACCCACTAAACCTTATAACTGCAGCAGAAACTACAATCAAGCTTTTACAGTCAGTGGCAATGACTATCTTACATCACTGTCTAGTCTTCTTTGAAAAATGTTCATTTCAGCCCGTTTTCAAGTGTGAGCAGCTTGTTTAAAATGATAATCAAAACCAGACTTTGAGAAAACTACTACAAGACCCTAATTTTATTTTATTTCCCAATCCAGACAGTGAGTTGGTGGTGTGCTTTGAATCATTCTCAAGTGGCAAAATCCAGGTGTGCTTGACCTTAAATTGACAAAGTGATGGTACAGAACAGAATTTATGGCCCATCAGTTATGACAAGTTGTCCTCTTAGACTCATGAACAGTAGCTGGTTTGAGGATCCCTAAGCTCAGGTGGGCCTATGAGTTAATACTGTAAAGCCTTTCCTTGAAGACTTTTACCAACCAATAACAAGATGTGTAAATCATAACTAGAATAGACCAGAAGCCAATGCAAAGAAGCTATAAATGATGTATTGTGATTATGTCTACAGCCTTCCCAAGGTTCTATGAGACCCAAAGCTGTACTTATTTGGGGGCCAACCTTTTAAGTTTTTCAGTATTTTTTTCCCTTTCCAGAAAATAAGTAAAATGTATTTATAGAGCACCTTTCATGGACATTAAAATCACAAAGTGCTTCACAAAAACAGACACAAAAAAAATGTACTTAGCGATCTGGTTAAAGGCCTGTTGGCTGTCGGTATAAAAATGTCTTTAACTGCATCTTAAAAGAGTCAGTGGAGTTCAGCGCAGGGAAAGCAGGAGAGAGTTCCAGAGCCTTGGAGCCAAGGCCTGAAAAGAATGATTTCCACAAAAGGTCAAAATGTTGATCTTTGTGAGAACAGCAGGCCTGTAAAAACCCTGACAAATCACTGTCACTCGGACCGAATAGCAGGGATATGATAGAGTTTTGTTCCTGCCCTCACCCCCCTCTGTCCCTCAAATTCATCTTATCACCTTATCTAGAGGTTGTCCCACATGCCAGTCATTCTGACGTGCTCACGTAACGCCAGCGTTCCTTGGTAGTTTCTGCTGGCTGGCTGCACATGCGCACTTCTAGTGTTTATGACTGTTTCTCAATTCACGAGAACGCGAGTACGGACTCGCGTTCTCGTCAGGTCCCTTCTTGGCAAGAACACAGAAAGTACGGACTCGGGGAGAACGGGAGCATGCAGAACGTATCTCTGGGTACTGGAACAGAAGTGTACTCATGTATTCGTGACATCACCACGCGCACAGCTCGTCTGGACCTGCATTTCACCTCCTCTTATTAGTAGTCTTTAGATGATAATAAATAATTACTTATATTGATCATAAAATGAAATAATTGTATGAATAATGTATTCATTATTGAATGTGAGAGGTAATATTTTGTGTTAAATAAATTATAATTTAAGTTCTTTAGCCTTTTTAACATAAAAAAAAAACTATTTATACACTACACCATATGTTATTGAAAAAAAATTGCCGGCTCTACCTTTAAGTCATCCAATAGGTCCTGAAGATGTTCAGGACTTGAAGTGCCCTGAACGTCAGGACTAAAATGTTAAAATGTATCCTATACTGTACAGTGAGCCAGTGCAGGTAGGCTATAGTCCAAACGAACCAACATTACCAACGTTTCTTAAACAATAAAAAAAGCTTTTCTGAGCTGAGAATATAGCAAGTTAGCTTTCACCAAGGGTTAAAATGATTCCAGACAATAGTTTTTACTTTATTCCATGTTTCTAAAGTAAACATTTATTCAATATTGAGCAGTTTGTCTTAACTTACATGGTTAAGGTTAAGATAAAACTGCAGAATATGTCATGCCGCGTCTAGTTGCTGCCACACACCCTCCAAATTAGGTTTCCACCTAGAACTGTAAAATAGTATTTTTTACACACCTTGGTCTATTACCTTTTTATCAATTTTCAAGTAAGCTGTCGTCTCTTTGTCCAGAACTTACTTGCCTGAATCTCTCAGTGGCTCTCTTTAAATAGAATTTGTCTTTTAAGTAAAGTTAATCCTGCACTTGAGTTCCTCCTTCGTTAAGGCCTTGCTCGCCTAACAGGTTCAAATTCAAAACTATTACATTAACTTTTTTATGTGCAGCCTGATGTACATTTACATACAGCATACTCCCACACATGCATGCATAACCTTCATGTGTAAAAGCAATATACATGATGAGGGTATGTACAATTAATTTATATCCATTGTTCATTACTTACATTTCACTCTTAATACTAATTTCTCTGTCACATGTATTTATTTATTCATGCACAGTTGCCTGTTTTACCACAGCCATCAAAGAATGTTGCATTTCCAAATCCAGCAATTTATGTTTTCTTGAGTAAGTTGATATCCTTCAAAGATACCATGTCTTAAAAACAGTATTGTAGAGACTAGACTGAAGCAGGCTTCTGTTGCCTGGACGAAGCCTTGGCCTGTGATGCAGTATTTGAGGCTCTCTCCACAGTATGGATCTCCTACTTGCCCTCCATGCCCTCCAGTCAGCATCAGATACAGACATGACTCCTAGCATACACACAACTGATGTCAAAAAATTTGCACAATTCCTCTGTTTGCACCCATTTCTATAAGTTCTGTGTATGCTCTTGAGAACGGTAATTAGAGAGATGAAATGGGGTCTGAGTGCTGGACAGAGCAGGAAGTGGAGCCAACAGAATAAAAAGAAATGACCTCAGGATAGTCAAGATGGAAAAGAAAGCACACATCTCTAACTGACCACTCATGCTCCATCAGAATCGTATTTTTTCCACTTCATGCTTGGTTTGCCAATGAACCCCCCCCCCCCTCCAACCCCCATAAACAAAACACATATTTGCACAGAAAATTACATATACAAGGGGATGTGCGCGTTACACTCAATGCTTTGGACATTGCGGCTTCTCCAAATGGAGCAAAACAACGGGCTTTATGTGCCGTTACAGACAGAGTGCACTTGGCATGGCTAAGTGGTTTTAGAGGTGGGGGGGTGTAGGGCCAGAGGTGGAGTCAGAATCTGTCTTGACATTTCTTTGCGTCGCTGTTCTGCCGGGAAGAGAATTCAAAGACAGATGTGAATACGAACAGAGACAAGCTTTAAAGAGCATTAAACAAATACAGTTTGGAATTCAAACCAAAGGGTGTCACAAATGCATTTCCTGAGACGACCGCAGTGGAAGACTGCAAGAAATTTTGATGTTTATTGGTTATAATATGGCCTCCTTGTTAAACAGTCTGCGATGCAGCTGGAACACATGGCATAACAACTGGAACAGAATTCCATCTGACATGTATATATTCCAACTACAATTTATAAATACCTAAATAAATGTTACGCTCTCCCGCACTACAGTGCTGTTGCTTTGGAGATAAATGAAAGGAGACATTTGCCCTCTGTCTTCTCAGCACACAAAGAAAGGAGAGTTGTTAGTGGGTAGGTAAGTTTCCATCTAATATGGTAGGTTAGAGATAAAAGAATCCTGAAAGCCCAGATGGGAGAAAGTCTGCTCATTAAACTCAAATCTGTAAAAAGCTAAGTAAAGAAACAAAGTTCTTCACATGTGTGCTTTAAATGAGCAACACACACATACACACACATATCAAGATTTTTCTCTCAGCTTAAGACAGCAGTGAAAAAAGCCAGCGATGGGAAAAGGTCAATTAGCTCATTAGGGCCTATTCAGATAAAGGTGATTTCATGCTGTTGACGCATAATACTCCCCCCCATCTCGCATATCACAGAGCACTTACATAGAGTAACATTTGCAATTTACACTCGAAGGAAATGTGAAACTTGCAGTTCAGCATGGTGGACAGATTGCTGGATGATGTACACGCCAAATAAGGGACTTTAGTGAATCAGAGATATCTCCATTTCCTTAATATATTCCTTGTAGCTGTCTATGTCCTGGTATTAACAACAGAACCTTGATAAAAGTATTCATGCATCCTTCCTAATTTTGTAACATTACAACCACAAATGTCAATGCCCCGATTGAGATTTCACATGAAAGACTGGCGCAAAGTGGCAGATTGGTTTGATATTAAAGGAAAATGAATCATAGTTATTTTTTTTAATTTATTTTTTTTACAAAAACAAATCTGAAAAGTGTGGTGTGCCCCCTTGACTCTGATATCTAAAATACAATTATGTGCAATTGATTACTTTGATAGTTTACCTTCCTTGTAGTCTAGAAGGCCTCAGGCGGTTTGTTAGAAAACTCAACAGAACCAACAGCATCATGATGTCCAAGAAGAACAGCAGGCAGGTCAGGGATATATCCCACAGGGTTTTGTTCAATTAAACATCTGAAAATGGAAAGGGTATGGCACAAGTGCAAACCTACCAAAACATGGCTGTCAACATAATCTGGCTGGCTGAGCAAAGGAGAGCATTAAGCTGAGAAGCAGCCAAGAGGCCCAGGATAACTCAAGAGGAGCTTCAGAGATCCACAGCTCTGGAGAGAGTATCTATCAACAGAACAACTATAAAAGGTCTGCTGTAAAAATCTGGCCTTGATGAAAGCGTGGCAAGAAGATAGCATTGTTGAAAGAAAGCCACTAGGAGTCCCATTTGTGGTTTTGCGCAACCCATGTTGAGGCAAAAGGTCCTCTTGTCAGAGAAGACCAAGATTTACAGTTTGGGCCTAATTGCAAAATGTTATGATAGCAGAAAAGTGAAATGCACATCTTTAATGTACCATCCCCAATATCAAACATTGTGATGGCATCATCATGCAGTGGGATGCTTGGGAGCCAACCTGTTAGACACCGCTGAAGTGTTGAGCAGGACAGTGACCCTTAACATAGTTCAGAGTTAAGTATATCCTTGTGTTAGAATGGCCCAGTCAAAGTTCAGACCTTATTCCAATTGAAAATCTGTGGCAAGACTCTTCACCCAGTCTGACCGATCAAGACCTCGGATGAACAGAGGAGAATGGGCAAAAGTCTCCATAGATTAAGCTGGTAGAGACAGTGCCGAAAGACTTACAAGTATAATGGCAGCAAGAGCCCAAAGTAATGAATCCAGATGTATACCACTTTCTTCAAACATCATTCGTATAGAATTTTCAAAAAGTAGTCGTCATTTTCCTTTAGATAAAGTCAAGTTTTGTTACCTTATAAAAACAGTGACAACTGTGTACACATGAAAACATATAGTACTAACAATTATTTTACAACACACACGAAATAAAAATGGGCAACATCTTTAGTCAGCTCAACTGACAGCTTGCACAGCCTAGTAGAAAAAAAAGGTTTAAGTAATCGAAGCAGGACCACTGGAATCCACAGCTCAGCACCTCGGCAGCTGCTAACACACCAGGAATAAATCATGGCAAGGTGAAGAAAGGAAGTAAACACACACAATTGGAAAAATACCTGCTGGCACGGGCTGCAGAGAGGTCAGCTCATTGATACTGCAGGACTGTCAGCTGTGTTCTTTTTGAAGCAAGTCCACTCTCTCGGGTCACTAAAAGGTTGCCACTGCCTGTCGACATTTGTGTTAGTTGTTAACGGGGGGACTCGGAAGCGGCCAGTTTTACGTTTTCACCCTAACGTAGCTACAACTGATCCGCTCATGGTAATGAGAATAAGCACACGACGCACCGCTTACCACTGCCTATTTATACAGTATGTTCACTACTGTCTGCAGATAAATTATTGGCTTTAAAAAAAGAGCTGTTCTTTCCCTAAATTTTCATGTGGATGTAATACATGTGGTTTACTGGGTCACACCAGCCTTTTTCCTCTTCTTCTTTGAAACCAATGAAGAGTTTCTTTAGCGTGTTTGGGACTAATGTCAAACTTGGAAATCCACACTTGATTCATTGTCAGATTTTTACAAGAATTCAAGAATTGTCCCAGTACATTTCTTCAATCATTCATCATTCATCTACTAGTACCATGTGTGGTAAGACAGCCCTCGCCATGATATTTCCACCTACAATCTTCACTTTAGGGACAGTGTTTGTGGAGTGATGTGTAGAACCATACCTGTTCCATACCTCGGCTCATGGATACATCTTCTGATTATTCTTTTGACTCCTCTGTCAGATATCTCTTCAGCAGTTGGCTGGTTGATGGTGAACCAAGATTCTTTCCACCTCCAGATTATTGCCCAAACAGCACTCAATGGATCGCTCAGAAGTTCAGAAATCCAGCTACAACTATTGGCATGACCATGTTTTGCAACGGTGATACTTTTTTGTGAATGTCTATGTGCATTTACCAATCAAAACATTTTTACAACACTTTGACAATGTGAAATCTTTTATTTTGCCATCAGTTAATAACAAACCAGCTGGTATTCACTTGTACATAGCAGAAATGCCTTTCCCTAGTGAAAGATTACAGTTGTTTTGTTTGGCTTTCTCTGCCTTGTTGCACATCCATTTTTCATGCATTCAATACATATTCTCCCATTGCTTACCCAAAACTTTATTTGTGGAAAAAAATTTCTTGGAATTCTTTAGCCAAAGTCTGATTTATAAAATATTTCCCACAAAAAAAACTTATTCTGGCCGCTGTATTTGTGCATAGTTCTACTTTTATTTGAACATTTTTAATAGGTAGTTCATATATACAACCAACCTTCTCCATTACCTCCCATAGAACACATTTCTAAGGGTGGTCGATGTCCATTATTTGGGTTGCCTGTAGTTGGTACTTAATGGAACATTTGTTGTCAGTTATTTGAAATATGAACAAATTAAAGATGATGGGAGTTCTAGTAATCACTAATTAGCAAAATAATGATTTGCTAAAACACACTTCATCAAAAACTACTCAAACGAGAAGTTCAGTACACCTGGTGAGCAGGTACTAGAGGCTACTGGCGCTGTCTTCCATTTACCTCTAAAGTTGGAACTCGGATCTGGGAACGACATCAATCCCAACTCAGCTGTGTTCCAGTTCAGGTTCGATAGTTCAGTGTTTGTGAAAGATGGATGCAAACTGTCAGAAGTGCAGATGAAGTGCTTTTGGCTGCAGCTATCGCTAAGTTTACATCAAGGCAGCCATGTTGGATTGTAATAGCGAGGAGATTGGTGAGAAACCGCCGACTTTCCCACTCTGAATTCTGACATTTAAGGTATGCTTGTCCAGATTGTTCTGTTAAGGGCAACACACATTTTCAGCATAAACAGGCTACTGTTATTTCAGCTCCTTGTATGCGGTATTTCCTTCGTGCTCCAGAACTCCCGACCACAGGTGATGGTTGGAACGTAGATATTTTTGTTGCTTGGCTCTTTCTTCGCCATGATGGACAAAAGCAGCAGCGGAGAGGTGGTGCTGTTTGCAAATACTCTGAGAACCATTGGTCTTCATCGAACTACAAAGTGTAACCTTTTTTCCATTGAAAGTCTTTTCAATTACTATGTTTGAAAGCAGATAAAGGGTTCGATACGACTCACATTTAAAACATGCCTTCAGTATTGGTCTGAATGAACAAATGTAAATTATTCCCAAAGGGAAAACAAGTTTCTGCTTCTCCGCTGTTCCGAGGTGCAGCTGTGCTGTTCAGGAGGCGTAATCCTAATATAGATGTTGTTGTTGTGCTCCTGCTATGGGATTTAACACTAACACAGGCAGCCAGGCCCCGCTCCATCACAGCGTCTGCCTCTAATGAACAGTGAAACGCTCCATTGACCAGCGGAGGGGAGGGCACCGGTTTGAGATCACAGCAGTTCTGTCGACAGTGCTGATGATCATTGCGCTTAAATCCAACTAATTAGCCACATGCATGCCCGCTGAATGCGGTGCTGGTTTCAGACATGCAACGTGAAACACTGAGCTGGTGCTTTTAAACGTGGAGTCAAGTGCAAAAAAAAAAAAAAAAAAAAAAAAAAAAAAAAAAAAAAAAAAAAAGACCCCCCCCCCCCAAAGGCTACGGTGGCCGTGTTCATGGCACCAAATATAAGTTAAAGACATTCACATGCTTATGAGAGAGGGCGGGGAGTGTAATTTAAATTCTGTTGACATTTACTGTCAGAGAGTATTAATTCAGAAGCAATCTTTTGGTGCAGGGGGCTTACTCAGCACCAGCAGGCCGCGGGCTCTGGAGAAAGACGTGCTCCCTATACTGTAACTAGCAGATTCCCCTCAGACTGAGGCTGCGATCAGAGGCGCACCACCCCCAACCCATAGGTCACGACGGCAAAATGGAGCGATACAGCCTGGTGCAATGTCATATATACAGGTTACGTCCTCTAAGCTCAGAGACACCTTCCCTTTTAGCTGTCTGTCATCGTCTCATGCCACGATGGAGGAGGTTCTATCTTTTGTTGCGTTCACGGAAAATGCTGGGGATGCGTGAGATCCACCTCTGCTGAGACTGAGACTATAATTGGGCTTAGCACCAACAACTTCCTGGGGGTAAAACTAACAGAAAAAAGCATTTATCAAAGACCAGCTTTGTGCTCTTTGACTACCGCTGCAGTTCATGCAAAAAGGGTTTCAAAGATGCTCAATGAGATCCGACCCGATTTAATTCCTTAACACATACCACAGGCTGATAAACTGCGCGAGCTCCACCTGGTCCCGCTTGCTATTCCACTTTAATTATTTAGGTTATTTCTCAGTGCTTTTCTTTGATTCATTTTTCATGTTTTACTCTGATTAACCAAATATCCACATGCGTTCACGGGCTCTTCAAAGCCTTATTTACCGCGTACGGACAGATGCACGGCCAACCCTTGAAATAAAGCGCAGTGGACAAGGCGTGTGCTGGCTTTGGCTCCTAGCAATGACACAACCTTGAGTGAATAATGCTGCTCCAATCAGCCCATGATTCAGGGCAAAAACCTGGAAGGGGGAAAAAATTGGAGCCATTAAATGTAACAATTACTTATTTACACACAGCTTGTAAATAACTGAGAATTAAGAGAATAAAAATGTGTTGTGTAGACTCCAAAATGTAGGGTTTGGGGGGGGAAATCATCAGAAAAAAATGTTGTTGCCATCTGCAATGTTTAAGCTTTGTTTGTGATTGAAAAGCCATAAAATTCTAAAAGAATGCTGGGATGTACCTTTCAGGAGCATTAGAGCTTTTTCTAATAACCAAACCATAAGGATTCTAAACATAAACAGAGAAAAAGATGCTTTCCTATCTGCTGGTGGATTGTGACCTAAATGGAGGATTAAACTGTGTATAACAGAGCCTTTAACTGCCTGTGCTGGAGCTGTGACAGGTCCTTGGGAGATACACAGAGACTGCTTGCAACACATGTCATATATCATAGCTTCAATCTGTACCCCAACTAGTACCTGCAAGCTACAAATGTGCACTTCTCCTGTCATTTCTGCAGAGACAGAGGAGGGGAGTAAATAGAGGTTGGGGGGTTGCGAGCTTTAAAAAACAACAAGAAGCTTTGCATTGTTTGTTATTGTCTAGCCTAAAGTCTTTGAATGTGGGAGAAAAAGAATGCTGTGACTTAAAAACATAACCATCCAGAGTTTTTTTTTTCTCTCTCTCTCTCTCTCGCTCAACAGAATGATGCCTCTGGACTATGTCTTCATCATGAACGCTTGCTTAGATGCAATTATTGTTGCGAGGAATAACCCCTAACAGCCATGTTGATGGGCCTAATTGGTTTACAGATTTAGAAACGTTGCAGCTGCGAGCCTATGTGCTGCAAATTAGTTCAAAGACGATTCAGGGACACCAACCCAGCACGCTAATGTGATTATTCACTCTGCAAAGATGTTTTCTTAAATAGCTATTTTACAGCTTATTTGCAAACAGAGACGGAAATTAGCATCTGATTTCTGGAGATATCCCCAGGCTTCTTTAAAAAATCTCAGTCATTTCTCAAGCAATCCAAATATTACAATGGTAACCAAAAATTGTAATCCAGACCACTTGTCATGCTGGATCTCAGCGTTTTCTTTTCTTTTCCAAATAGAATTTGCTGTTATCATGGGTCTTCTAAATATGCCGGGAATGTACCATGACGTGTTATGGTCTAAGTAAAGTTTGTCTCACAAAGCCCGATCCAGTTGCTGCCAGCATGTGATCTTTTCTGTTAAGCCAAGTCTTAGCTATTATCATGAGCCCCAGAAATAAAGGTGTGAGTGCTGCACACCTGACACCATGTTGCACCCATGTTTGAGACTCATAAATTAAATCAGGAAAGGAAGTACTTGTGTGACTTAGGTTCAGTTGACTCAACTTTTTTAGCTTTCAAAAGTAGACTTTATTGTCACTCGACGGCACATTCACAATGTACATTTTAACGAAATCTCATTTCATTTCAAGGCTCTGAGTAAAAACAGAAGACAAAAGAGAAACATTGTAACTGTCTGTATGTGTGGGTGATACGAAATAATTAAAAGCATGAAATAAAAAAATATAAAAGAAATAAAAAGGTTGTTTGAGATTACTGTTCTTCAATAGCAACATAATCACAAACCTTTTATACTGAGGGTAATGTGTCAAGTTTAGGTCACATTTATATTTAAATACACACACACATATATATATATATATATATATATATATATATATATATATATATATATATATATATATATATATATATACCTGTCTTTTCTCAGATTTGGAATACTTTCATCACATATTTTTAGCAACTGTAAATGTTAAATCTAGAGTATATCAAACTGTTGTGTCTAAATGTTAAATCTGAATGACCTAGATGTTGAGATATGCAGCTTAAGCACACCTCTTGAACTGCCCACGGTGCTTGTGACAATATAGTCTCAACCAGGTCTGAGGACTAAACACTCACTTTCCCTTTTGAGATTTCTTTTTTTTTCAACCTGATCTTCATAACTCTAAATAGAACAGAGATTATTTCAAACTCAGTTGTAGTGTCCTTACAGACTAATTACAGTTTTAGTTAGTAACATTTTTGGATGTGAATAGTAAAAACTGAGATCATTACTTCTCCAAAACATCGTCTCTTGTAAACAAAGTAGCGTTTCGTGACGTAAACTGGATGTGTTATTAAGCCACCTAATGTTAAGAAACATTTTGAACAGGAAATAATGACACTTACACCTTCATGTAAATCCACGATGTAACATCTATCCAACACTAGTTTTAAACCAACTGTCAGAGGCTTCGTCAACGGCCTGTAATCCACCTATCTGCTAAAACCACCACCTGTTTTTGGCAGTCCCTGAGGACTAACTGAAAACTCCTGACATTTATAAAAAAAAAAAAAAAACACCGGAATCTGTGAGAAGCCACAAATGTGAACACAGTCCCTGGATTCATGATACAGACTTGTATCAATGCTTCTCCATCCACTGGACACTAAAATAATTTCCTCACCAATCAAATTTCTTAAACTTGAAGTAAAACTGGAAACTACAACCAAAAGTATTTTTAATTTTTTTAAATTTATTTATATAGCACCAAATCATGAAACATGTCATCTCAAGGCACTTTACAAAATCAAGTTCAATCATATTATACAGATTGGGTCAGATTATACAGATTGGTCAAAAATGTCCTATATAAGGAAACCAGTTGATTGCATCAAAGTCCCGACAAGCAGCATTCACTCCTGGAGAAGCGTAGAGCCACAGGGAGAGTCGTCTGCATTATACATGGCTTTGCTGCAATCCCTCATACTGAGCAAGCATGAAGCGACAATGGGAAGAAAAACTCCCCATTAACGGGAAGGAAAACCTCCAGCAGAACTAGGCTCAGTATGAACAGTCATTTGCCTCGACCGACTGGGGGTTACAGAAGACAGAACAGAGACACAACAAGAGAGACAAAAAAGCACAGAAGCACACATTGATCTAGTAATCTGTTCTACATTAGATGGTAGTAGCGGGTGATCTGTCTTCTCTGGATGATGTCACAGCTAACAGAACGCCAGACCAGGTGTACCTACTATGAAGAAAAAGAGAGAGAGCAAAAAGTTAAAAGCTGAAATGACTACAGTCATTTCAATGTAATACAATGCAAAACTGAAGAACAGTAGACTGAAGAACAGTAGAAATCAGTAGAGTGAGAAAATTAGACCCTGATGTCCTCCAGCAGCCTAGGCCTATCACAGCACAACTATAGAGATAGCTCAGGGTATGAGCCACTCTAACTATAAGCTTTGTCAAAAAGGAAAGTTTTAAGATTAGTCTTAAAAGTAGACAGGGTGTCTGCCTCACGGACCAAAACTGGGAGTTGGTTCCACAGGAGAGGAGCCTGATAGCTAAAGGATCTGCCTCCCATTCTACTTTTAGAGACTCTAGGAACCACCAGCAGACCTGCAGTCTGAGAGCGAAGTGCTCTGTTAGGAACATACGGGGTAATCAGAGCTCTGATATATGATGGAGCTTGATTATTAAGGGCTTTATACGTTAGAAGAAGAATTTTAAATTCTATTCTTGATTTAACAGGAAGCCAATGAAGGGAAGCTAAAATTGGAGAAATATGATCCCTCTTGTTGATTTTCATCAGAACTCTTGCCGCAGCATTTTGGATCAGCTGAAGACTTTGAACTGCATTTTGTGGACTTCCTGATAGTAAAGAATTACAATAGTCCAGCCTTGAAGTAACAAATGCATGGACTAGTTTTTCAGCATCACTCCTGGACAGAATGTTTCTAATTTTGGCGATATTCCGGAGGTGAAAAAGGGAAACTCTGGAAAACTGTTTAATATGGGATTTAAATGACATGTCTTGGTCGAAAACAACACCAAGATTTTTAACTTTAATACCAGAGGCCAAGTTAATGCCACCCAGATTAAGTGATTGATTAAGAACTTTATTTTTTGAAGACTCTGGCCCAAAGATTACAACTTCTGTCTTGTCAGAATTTAAATGCAGGAAATTTAAAGTCATCCAGCTTTTGATGTCATCAAAACATGACTGCAGTCAAAGTAACTGATTGGATTCATCAGGATTTATGGATAAATATAGCTGAGTGTCATCAGCATCACAGTGGAAATTAATCCCATGCTGTCTGATAATTTTGCCTATCGGAAGCATATATATAGTAAATAGAATTGGTCCAAGGACTGAACCCTGTGGTACTCCACAAGTGACCCTAGAGTTTGAGGAAGATTTATTATTAACATGGACAAACTGGAATCTGTCCGACAGATAAGATTTAAACCAGCCTAATGCTTTTCCCTTAATCCCTACAGTATGCTCAAGTCTTTGTAGGAGAATATTGTGATCAACTGTATCAAATGCAGCACTGAGATCTAACAGGACAAGTATAGACACAAGTCCATTATCTGAGGCCATGAGAATATCATTAGTGACCTTCACCAGAGCTGTTTCAGTGCTATGATGAGCTCTGAAGCCTGACTGAAACTCCTCAAGTAGGTCATTACTTTGTAAATGTTCACATAGTTGATTAGCAACTACTTTCTCAAGAATTTTAGATAAGAAAAGAAGATTAGATATAGGTCTGTAATTTACTAACTCATCTTGATCAAGAGATGGTTTCTTAAGTAAAGGTTTAATAACAGCTACTTTAAAAGCCTGTGGTGTCATGTTTTCAGCCCTGCAGCTCCACCACTGGGCTGATTGCTAATTACCCTCACCTGCACGCTGCCACTCCCTATTTAACCAGCTACTCATCTACAGCTCAGTGCGAGATCGTCTGTTGCTCTGGTCACAGCTTTCAAGCACTGTTCCTTGTTCCACGTTCTATGAAGTTTTCTGGTTTTTTGACTCTGCCTGTTCTTGACCACAGATTTTGCCCAGTCCTCCTGAAGAAGTCTGATCTCCTGTTGCCGAACCCAGCCTCCCTCTGAATCTGCCTTCAGCCTTCTGTTTATTGGATTTTCTGTACCTGAGACCCATCCGTGCATGACCTGGACTGATTCTACTAAAGAGACACTGGTTGGTTGTTTTTTGTCCCTGTTTTTTCCCTGAGCTCTCCAGGCAACTCCTTTGCCCATTCCCCCAACCTTTGGACTCCCCATTTTCAATCTACCTGTGAGCCCACACCCTCTAGAGCCCCTTTTTTCACGTTTGTTCTGATAATAAAAGTTTGGTGTATTGGACACGTGTTTTGGCTCCGTTTTGGGTTCTGACTAACTCTGAGTTATCGTTACATGTGGTATATATCCATTTACCAAGGATAGATTAATCATGTCTAAAATTTACCTGACTCCGCCAGATAGATTTGCTCCGCATATCCATCTGGAAACCTTCCGTTGAAGTAATTTTGGGAAGGGGCGAAAATACTGGTTAGCTGATTGGCGATGTTGGTGATAGACGGGCCAAATGAACCAATCAGATTCGTCGTCGCTCTGTTACGAGCGACGACGAAAACACAACCACAAGCCAAGCTACTCTTGCTGCTGCAGGTAAAGGCTCGTTAGCTCAGCAAAGAAATACTCTGTAATTCCGATAAAACTTGCTCGATAGCCACGCTAACGCTAGTTTCATCGGCTGAAGCCGCCATGCTGTTAAGACTGAACTGACGCGCTTCCCGTTGCGTCACACCTCAACCCGCCTCAAAGCCAACGCTGATTGGACGTTCGTTTGGTGAACGGCTCCAAATTTTCTTCAACGGAGAGTATCCAGACTGATCTGCGAGTGAAACCTTCAAAGCTCGCGAGATCAGGATGGTCTCACGAGGCTAGTCTAAAATAGGACCACTGATCAGAGGGAATACCTCCTTATTATTAGTATTTGTCCAGCACTAATAAAATTCTAATAAAATAGGCTAAGGTATTAAACGCACTCAACAACTGCAGGATACTGACTTCTAATGATTTCAAAATAAGACAAGGATAAATTATAGTGGTTATATTCATGTTCAGAGTCCTCTCAGAGAGCTCCTATCTTAGCCTAAAAACTCCTACCTAGGACTCTTAGCTTAAGAGTGATTCCGATGCTTCAAAGAAGATGACAGAAATTTTTATCTTGAGGAGGTGTGGTGGACTCGTTGCAACGCGGGCATTTTACTAAAGGTGCTATGAAGGATCATTTGTTCCTACATTTCTGGACAAACACAGAAACAAAAAACACTCAAATGTGCTCCTAGTGATCAAAGGAGAGAAATTAACCGATTAGACTGGATTAAAAATGTGTGCCATGATGATGAAACTTAGCAAATAAATAAATGTCACACAGCATCAAACTGTTTGAATGTGCCTTATTTACATCCTCATTTTGATTTGCGTATTGTGTTTACTTACCATACTGGTCATTTTACTACTTCATCTATTTGATATTAATGTACACTCACCTCTCAGCGTTTTACTGGGATTGCCTGCTTGTGTAAAGCGGTTGGATTTGGCAAAACGACCAACATAAAACTGAGGAAAAAAGGTGAAAACACCGAGAGGAGCAGCGCCTCTGTTCGCACAGCTCTGGGAGGAGAATAGGGAAGGGTTGAAAGGTGAATTGCTACCTGGATCAGAGTGCAACAAAGAGGATTTTAAAGCACTTTGCCATAGATCAATTAATCATTTTCTTTACGAGTCTTTTTAGCCTCTTTTACGCACACGCCTAGAAAGTAAGAATTTATAAAAAATATAGCAACAAATATAGCAAAAATATAGCTGTCATCTCCAAAAGCCAGGAGATGACAGCACACAAGTAAACTTCTATATGACCACTTAGGATACTGACATCGTCGTGTACAATACAGAAAATACCAGAATTTATTTATGTATGTACTTTTCTGAAACTTTTTTCATTTCTTCTAAAATGTTTATTATGGAGAGTATTTTCTGTAAATAATATTTAAAAAAAAATCCTCTGTACTACATTATTTGTACATTTCTCTGTTTTCTATTCATGATTTTTCAATATTTTTCCTATTGTTTACTCATCCTCAATAAAATGACGTTACTCGATCAGCACCTTTAACCTGAAACTAATTAATTACCCTCTATGGAAATGATAAAGTTAATCTTATCTACATCTTAAAAATGTGATGATGGTTAAAGAAGTTAATGTGCTCATTTCTTTCTCTGTTTAGGTGGTGAATCAGCCAATCAACTCTCTCTGTTTCCACCATCTTTTCTGCTTAAGACACTTTTAGGTTTGCTAAATATCCTCCTCACTACTACATTTTCTTCACTATAGGAGCTCTGTTAAGGCCTAAGATGCTTTATTAATAACTTTTAACTTACTGTGGTAAAATTGTAAGAAAAACATGGAATTGAGAAAATTCTAAGATTTTTTCTAAAATGACATCACTAAGAGCTACTTTTAGTTTTTGGATTCTTTGTGAGCACAGATTTCTATAATGGAATTGTATCCAAATAAGCATCTAAGAAGATAATATCAATGGAAGGTTTGCATATTTGGAAAAACAATTAAGAAGACAACTCTGCGTTGTGAATAGGGCAAAAGAACAAAAAAAGGTTGCTTTCTGGCGTTGAATTCTGAATCTTCCCTCTGCAGTTAAAACTCCGGGATTTAATGATTTTGTGTGGTATAATGTTTTCTGACTTTGTCTTTCTGACTGGTGCCAATGCTTTTGATTTTATTTGCAGGACAACTGTTTTCTAGGGGCTGTTACTATGCAGGACCTCTGTGAGCAACATCACACGTGCACACTGAGGCTACATTAAGCCTGTCCAAAACCTGAGATTATAACAAGCTACATGGCTTACTAAAAGAATCAAGTTATAGCAACAATTCTTTTAGATTACTTAGTTTAAATACAACTGATCTAGCCTGATTACATCAAAAGGACAAAAATCTTGGATTTTTTTTTTTTTAATGACCTTTATAGTATTTTTTATTTCAGAGTAGGGGTCCTGCTAAGGAAGAACTGAGAGACATACATCTATCAGAGTTAAAATTTTATCGCAATTAAATTATTTACATTTTGTGCGGTGAAATTTAGCACAAGCATGTGGTATTGTACAGCCTCTCTTCTGTCAGTCTGCCCCAGGGCAGCTGTGGTTACAATGTAGCTCACCACCATCAGGGTGTGAATGGGTGAATGACTGATTACAGTGCAAAGCGCTATACAAGCACAAGCCACTTATATATATATATATATATATATATATATATATATATATATATATATATATATATATATATATATATATATATATATATATTGCTGCAGTCCTAAGGCAAGCACTCATAAAATTAGAAACGTACAAACAGAGCTGCTCTTCCAAAACGGAGGTAGAAGAAGAGGGCTGGTCAGAAACCAACAGATGCGGTCACTGCAAAGGACTCCAACTGCAGCTGATAAGGCAGCAGAGCACCAGCGCTCCAGAAACCAACAGCAGGTGTAGCGCTCAAACACCAACCAAATTAGTTAAAAAACGGCCCTTACGACCTCAGATAAGCAGATCCCTAAAACACAGCCACACAAACTTCTGACATGCAGCAGGAGTAACAAAGACGCACACCGCCACCTACCCAAAGGCGTCTGCCCCACCTATCAATCAGTGGTGCGCTCCAATCAGCACCTGGCGCACACAGAGTGGGGCCGTGGTCGGAACCCCGTCTCACCAGAATTGCTAAATGGTAAAAAATAACTTGGTTTATTATTATTTTGTTTACAGTTGAGCTTTGATTTTATTTACTGTGCTGCATAAATTTGCTGTGCGCGCTGAATCCAGATGCAGTGCGCAACTGCGCATGCGCTCATCTTCGAGGGAACAGTGAGTCCTGCTTGTGCAACAGCTTTTCAAAGAGAACAGTGCTATCATAGCAATGCTAAGCAAAGCTGAGGGGAAGGTTTCGTTACAAGAATTAGAGTCATTTGAAATGTTTCGTTGAAATTAATCACTATCTTTTGCACATATAGAAAGTAAGTTAGCCAAGATATTGAATCCTCCAATCTAGTGTTTGAAGAGCAGTCAACTGTACAGGGTTCCTCTGTTCTTTGGTCCTTTTTGGTGAGAGAAATACTTCAGAAACCCTTCAGTTTCAAGGAAGAATGCCTTCAAATATGTCAAGAAGATGTACAAACTAGACTGCAACAAAGCAAAACAGGTCAATGTTATGGCTTTGTTGCTGCGGACCTTAAAAAAGTTAAAGATTTACTTTGAACATTTTTGACAGCGTTCAATTTCTGATCAGTAGATTTATCAATGACAGCTGCCTGGGAGCAGACTTCCATCCACAGGCCCAGGTCTTCACCTGGAAGTGGTATGAAGTGAGCTAAGTAGTTAAAGACAGCTCTCACTCTGTTTAACGAGTGGAGAAGGAACAGTTTGTAGGTTAGGATGTCCCTCTTCTGATAGTCTTCCTTTTACTAAAGATCACACGGGAGGATTATCAGACTTACTCATTTTGTCTTAAATTTAAATTTAAGTTCAGCGTTAGTTTCAGTCTTTATTAAGCATCATATTAAAATGATTTATGAACTTTTAATGTGAAACAGTTTAGACTACTTGTCAAAGTGATCCAAGTTATTATCATTTTAGGCTCCTTCCAACTTTTGCTATCAATAATAGAAAGGTGACTCTTTCAATATTGCATCACTCGTCACAAGCATTTTACTGTCACATCGGCCCATATTTTAATCAGGGGTAGTGGTACATATTACTGGACTGTTATTTTTTCAGTAATTCCATTCAAAAAGTCAAACTTGTGTTATATTCATTCATTACACACAGACTGATACATTTCAAGTATTTGTTTCTTTTGATTTTGATGATTAGAACTGACAACTAATAAAAACCTCAAATTCAAATTCAATTCATTTCAGAAAATTAGAATATTAGTTAAGACCAATACAAAAAAAGGATTTCTAGAAATGTTGGCCAACTGAAAAGTATGTACATGAAAAGTGAGCATGATCAGCAACCTTTTTCCCTGGACTCCATCTTCATAAAGTTGGTCAGCAGCAGGGGGCATGATGTGCTCTAAAACTTCCTGGTAGACTGCTGCGTTGATCTTTGACCTCAGAAAACACATTGGACCAACACTTTTACACAATTGACTTTCATCAGAGAACAGAACTTTGGACCACTCAGCAGCAGTCCAGTTCTTTTTATCTTTAGCCCAGATGAGACGTTTCTGACTGTCTCTTGTTCAAGAATGGCTTGATACAAGGAATGCAACAACTGAACCATGTCTTGCATACATCTGTGTGTGGTGCTTCTTGAAGCTCTGACTCCAGCTGCACTCCACTATTTGTGGATCTCCCCACGTTTTAAATGGGTTTTGTTTCACAATCCTCTCCAGGGTTCGGTCATCCCTATTGCTTGTAGACTTTTTTCTACTCCATCTTTTCCTTCCCTTCACCTCTCTATTAATGTGCTTGGACACAGAGCTCTGTGAACAGCCAGCCTCTTTAGCAATGACCTTTGTGTCTTGCCCTCCTTGTGCAAGGTGGTCATCTTTTGGACAACTGTCAAGTCAGCAGTTTTCCCCATGATTGTGACGCCTATAGAACCAGACTGAGAGACCATTTAAAGGCCTCTGCAGGTCTTCTGAGTTAATTAGCTGATTAGAGTAGCAGCGGGTGTCTTCAATATTGGACCTTTTTACAGTTTTCTGATTTTCTGAGATACTGAATTTGGGGTTTTCATTAGTTGTCAGTTATAATCATCAAAAAAGAAATAAACACTTGAATGGAATTACTGAAAAAAATTAACTTTTTCAGGATATACTAATTATATGACCAGCACCTGTATTTTGATTAATTTATAGTTAATAAAGTTAATGTGGCTATTCTCTTAAAGATCTTCACCAACAACTTTCTTTCATCATAACACAAGTTGACATGAACAGAAACAAACAAAACCGACATCCATCTGTCCATCCTATTAGTGTTGTGGGGGGCTGGTGACTATATGTCCAGCAGTTATTGGGTGAGAGTAAGGGTACACCTTGGACAGGTCAACAGCTCATAACAGAAAAACACGGAGACACACAGGATAAACAACCATCCACACACTCAGACATGAGCACAACTTAGAGTAGCCAATTAACCCAATAGTCTTGTTCATGGAATGTGCATGGAAGCTGGAGTACCCAGCGAGAACACATGCATATGTGAGGAAAACATGCAAATTCCAAAGGGAAAAATCCTAGGCAAGGATTTATACCCAGGACCTTCTTCCTGCAAGGCAACAGTGCTACTATCTGTGCCACCATGCAGTCCCTCAAAAGTATATTTCCCTTGATAGTCCTGCAAAGGCAAAATTTCTCTCTGTGTTTAACCCATCCCCCAGGGAACAGTGTGCTACCATCACTGAGTGGCTTATGGGGAGCAATCTGTGGTCAAGCATCTTGCTCAGGGACCAATAGTGACAGACTGAGGGTCAAACCGCCAACCTTTGGGCCACTCCAAGGCACAAATGCCTGGCTCTCTAACCACTGGGCCACCACTCCCATGAATAAACAGGTCTGAGAATTTTAAAAGTTTGGAAAGAGTATTTGTAAAAAAAAAAAAAAAAAAAAATGTGATCACCCCTGATGTAACATTTATGGAAAATGACTTGTGATTTAAAACAAGGCCTGTTTTGCAAGCACAGGAAAAAAAGCATAGCTGTAGTTGTTGTGTGCTATAATTACCAACTGGCAAACGGCCATGTTATCTAGTGAATATGTTTCGTTTTTGCATGCTGTCTTATTATTTAGGTGATAAAAAAATACTGCCATTCACATTAGATATCTTGTCATAAAGGACAGAGTTTAGGAGTATACTGTAAATGTAACTGCAGTGACGGCTCCTCTTGGACACTTAATGCTGTTTGTTTACATAAGCTGGAGCCACTAAATGTAAATGATATATTGGAAATATTATAAAATCAGTTAACACATAATTTGCTATCCAAGATGGAAGTGCGGCGGGCAGCTGACACCCAAGGCTCTCTGCTCATAATGTTTGCCTTTGTGTTTTTGTCTGTATTATCGCCATTCCAAGCTTTAATCCAGTATGGGAGAGCCGAACTGTCTAGAGTGAGGAAAAATCCTGGAGTTTACAGATCAGACCGACCGCCAAAACTGGACTTTATTCCTCCTGAATTGCAGCAGACGACAGAGGCTGCCCCTGCTTCTGAGCCCTTGATGCAGGCTGGGGAAAAGGCGAGGTAGTCAAGGGGGACTGATCATTAGGCTGAAGGCTAACCCACACAGACCAGCTCTCCTCCTGGCCAACATTAGCTCACTCACCAAAAAAATGGATGAGATCCGACTGATGATTGCCTCATGTAAGATGGCTAGCTGTGTAGCCTTCTTTATGGTGACAAGGCCGGAAAACAACATCCCAGACGTTGCAATGGAGCAAGATGGCTGCTCTTTGTTTCAAGCCATCAGAACGGAAGTTGCAGGGAAGTGCAAAGGTGGAGGTCTGGCATTGTACATTTATAACTCCTGGTGCACAGAAACAAAAACAATTGGAACCTTCTGCTCCCCAGATCTGAAAGATCTGGCAATAAAGTGCATTCCATTTAAACTGGTTAGAGAACTCAATTTTAGTGTTATAGTTGCAGCCAAACTGTAAATATTCCTGTACGTGGTGAACCCTATAATTCAGCTAAACACAGGGTAATGTTTACTTTAAAAAGGTTTATTTAAAACAGCTGATGGTGGAAGACAAGACAGGCAGGGAGAAATGGGCAGGAAAGAGGATGTCGCAGGTGGAGACTGATTAAACCAGATAATGCAGGCAGGCGTTGCAGGCCGGACTAGACCCGACCGGGTGAAGCGAGCAGCAGCTGACTTCACCAGGTGTTGCAGGTAGACCAGATTTGAATAGAAGCCACCATGTGTTCCCAGCATGGCAGAGGGAGACACAAAAATCCCAAGAGAAACTAATACCAGACAGAGTGCACACAAGCACTAGTTAATATATTAGTCAGGACAGGTCCAAAGGACTAAGCAGGCAGCGCAATGAGAAGACACTGGGGACCAACAGCTGCATGCAGTGAGACAAGACAAGATGTTCTGGCAGGTAGAGGTTGAGTGAGGCAGGTATATGTAGGCGTGAACCAGGTGGAATGACTTGAAGGTAATCAGTGGCAGCAGCAGGTGGAGCTGATCATGGTGCTGAGTGGTGGCTGGGAGGTGACTGAGATGAGTATGGAGTAGAAAAAGATCAATTCTTCCAATTTGTGTGAACATTTCCTGAGATGAAAGAATGACCTAAAAATAATTTTTAAAAACACTTTATTGAATACTTTCTGTTGTCATTAAGTATGAATTCCATTGTTTTTCTGGCAGCAGAATGTGGGAGGAGTGAGCAGATGATGGAGAGAAAAGAGAGGCGCAGACACAGAGGTCCAACCAGGTACAACTTGACACAGAACTAACTTTTGCAGTTGCCAGGGAAAGAAAAATTAATGAATGGATGTTTGTTATCTATTGACTAATTTTATCATTGTTAAGATAATGCCTTAATATTAATACTGATTTTAGAAATCTTGTTTACATTGTCAAGATTCATTTTAAAAACAAGCACTTATTGCAGTATCTGCCTTCAAAAAAGGTGCCACAATGCTCAAGAAAGCCTAAATAAAAAGCACTTTTCCTGGTTGGGTTCCCCCAAATTCCCCTACGAGGGTGTGGGCTCAGCCCCCAATGTTCCCAGGCCCAGGAAACGCCCCTTACGCAAAACCATCAACAATGCAGACGACTGTCCACTGTGGCTCTACGACGCTGTTTCTGCAGGAGTGAATGCTGCTTGTCAAGATGCGATGCAATCTGCTGGGTTTCCTTAGATAGGAAACTTTTTGACCAATTTTTCTGTATGATTTGATTGAATTTGACTTTGTAAAATGCCTTGAGATGATATGTGAATTGGTGCTATATAAACAAAATTTTATAGAATTTAAATTCATTTTGGTATTATTTCAAATTCAAGTTAAAAGGGAAAGAAACGAAAGGACAAAGGTGAGGCAAAATGTTAAAAGGGTGAGAATGTGGCAAAAATAGAGTAGAGGGAACGTAAACCACACTTGTGGGTGTTTGTGAGAGTGTGCTTATATATATATATATATATATATATATATATATATATATATATATATATATATATATATATATATACCTTATAGGTGTTGTCTGTATAGCAATTGAATATAATTTAATGCTTTATAAGAATGGTGCTAAGGGGCAGGAGATTAAAAGAAAGTAGAAGAGGCCCAACGATTGAGCTCTGTGGAACCCCCATGATGTTGAACACAAGGAGGAATTTATTTCACAAGAAGTTCTCTCTGCCAAGTGTGATCTAAACCAGTGCAGAGAAGTTACACAATTGGCCACGCAATGTTCCAAACAACACACGAAAATATTGTTATCCATGGTGTTGAAGGCAGATGTTAAATCTATGAAAAATATGTTCTCTTGGTACCCTAAATTTAAAGCCAGTAAACGTCTATGAAACAGTACTGTGGTGTGGAAAGAGTTGTTGTAAGGCCTCTAGTAGAGAATGGAGACACTGTGAGGGAGGTTCCCAGGGACATAAAAACAAGAAAAAGATGATTGGTCATGGAGTAAGAAATTAAATGATACAAATAAGTGACAAAATGATACGTTGGTTACTATGTGACTTATTAAAATGTAATGTATAAACTACAAAGTTTTCAAGACTAAGAGGCTGCCTCTTGCTAAGGAGGACTGTTTGTCAATTTAAGCCAAATCAGAGAGCTCAATAGTTCTGTTATAAATTCTGTGTTTTTCCTTATTTTCCATTTCAAAGTCTGTAGTCTGTAGTAGTTGGTCATATTTATTATAGAAATTCAAAGACTTTATAATAATCCTAGAAGTGGCCCAAAACTATTGGATCATTAGATCTTTGGTATTCTTTTTTTTTATCTCAGTGTTCTCCTGCAGGGAAAACTATTCTTACTTTAATTAAAAAATACGAGTGACCCCATGATCATCTCATCGCAGAAAACTTATATTTCATGAATTCTAATCTGATCCCTACCACGGCGAATGAGCAGGCTCATGCTGGTTTCTTAACTGCTGACACGTCCGGCCAACTAGATGATTTCTTTTCCTCTCCACGGGTGTTTCTCAACTTGAAATGGAGAGCATTGGCAGGACTTAAATTGGTGGCATTTTATGGTCTTTAAAGGAAAGGGACTCATTAAAACTAACCCAAGAAACCTTCAAGTTTCCACCATCATTAGCCAATGTAACAGCATATCAGGGAAGTATAATTATAGATCTGGATAACTTGTGTTGTCAATTTAAAAGTGATGGAGCTGCATAATCCCCAATCTTGTAATGTGACCCTCCACCCCAAAGCGTCATCCTTGTTTTTAATGAGTGCTACTCTGACCAGAGGTATACACCCAGAGAGGCCACGGCTGATAACAACCAATGCTACTGCCGCTGCAAAGGGCTGTTTCGTTTTATGTTTTCCCCTGAAAACATAAAACTTGTTTACCCATTTCACAACTGTAAAATATGGACTTTATAATACAAAATGTTGCAAAATATGTGTTAATGCACCTATACTTTGGTCTTGTGTGACTTAATCTTATCAAAAAAAATCTGAATTTCATCCTTTAAACAGTATTATTGAGATGCACTGTGTAATAACAACAGTCACCGTTTAAAAGTAAGTTTTAAAAGTTAAGGAAACAGCAGGGAACAAAGAACGCAACAACAATAACCCATTATTATGTTTTCTGGGAAAGTGAACCAGCTCCTTATTTAAATCTCTTTTTTATTTCAAAGAGTGCCTAAGACACTAATAATCTTCTCACAGGACTTTTGTCGCTCAGCATTACAGATCCTCCTCAATACTTAAGAATGAGAAAAAGCTCAATCTAGTCTCACCTGACCAAAGTAGATGGTTCCAGTAAAAGTCCCATAACAGTTTAGCAAAATCCACATATTTATGTTTGCAATGGTAAACCAGAAAAGGCATTTTTTTGGCATCCCACCACACATCCACTTGGCACATATATATATATATAATCATATGGTTGTAATAAAGACTTATTGATCCCAGGATGCCCATCTTTGGTACAGTTAGTAAAGGGGAACATCAGGAACATTTTGGAGTGTGTTGTCAAACATTAAGTATTTACTGGCATATTTAATACTGACAGACAGATGGACAGATCATGGTTAGGAGTGCTGAGACCGAACAGATTACTGGACTGCAGCTGTTAAACATTTTATCAGAAGCCCCAGTGCTCCCAGATTGGACAGGTTAAAAATAAAAAAGAGCTAATTTTTTGGTGCACATCTGACGCCTTCAATGTTCCTTGCCCTTTACAGTGAGCTTTCCGTTGGAAAAAAAATAGGCCTCGGTGTCACACCATAGTGAGACCACAGACAAAACAGAAACTTAAAAGTCAAAGAAAACCATGGACATGTTCTTTTTTCATTCATTATTTGATGGTAAACCTGAAGTATTAACCTTAGTAATTTTGTACCAGCGCGCCTAGGGTAAAACTGTATTTTTTTTTATCCTTTCTGTATTTTTTACGGGTTCTGCGATCTTGGCACTCTCGGCGACTCACAAATACCTCGCGCTCGCTCAAATCACACAAGAATATTTGTAATCAGGATGTACCAACCACACCAGGCCCCAGAGTACGAACATGGCAATAGATCTAAACATGCCAGAATGCCAGGCATAAGGATGCAAAAATCAAGCACATGAATGCAAAAGGAAGTTCTTTTTCAAAATTCCCTACCCATCAAAAATGTGAGTGTGAGAGAACAAGCAGCAGCATGGCGTGCCGACTGACGGGAAGCCTGTCTACACTCTCCTAGGTGGAGTTCGCATTTCACTTTTAGGCTTCCAGTTCAGTTTTGTTTTCTTTCTTTTTTTTTTTTAGGGGGGGGGAGGTTAAGAGGTTAATATGTAACATATGTCAATTATGAATAGACCAATATTTTATACTAAAAGTGTACCACATTTAACATGAAAATCTTTAGATTGCATATTGTATGTATATTTTTATTTGACTTTAAAAGTTCCTAGAAATTCTCATCAACCTAAAATAGCAAAGTATAGAGCAAACTTTAACCTTCATTTATTGTTGGGGGAGTTTTTGTAAGGGGTACCACCAAAATCTCCCCCCTATAAATAACTGGCTTAAATTTAAAGCTTGAAATTTTAACTTTTTTATTTTTAACATCATTTCCTAGAGTGTAAATACATATGGTGTGCAATAACTGGAGATAATTTCTTTATCTGAGTGTACAATAAAAAAAATGTCAATGAAAGTTTTGGTAACAGTAAGAACAAAAATAAGCAAAATAACAAAAGTCACGAGTTAACAAGTCTTTACTCTGATCTAAAAACAACAAAAGTAGTGTGCTAAATGTCCAAAAATATTTGAAACGAGATAATAAGTTTGAAAGAAAAAAACAAAACACAATTCTACTTTATGGAATCTTCAGCTTTCTCTAACTTAGTTTTTGACCTAATTCAAGAAATGCCCAGCATGATTAAACATTAGAGGATATAGCTCAAGTGGGCATTTTACCATAAAATTGCAGCCAACCCCCCCCCCTAAACCCAGATCAAAAGAGAGAAAAAAGGAGCTGCACAGTAGTGCCACACATGTGGTGGAGGGTTTAAAAAATTAGCAATGCTCAACTGGAACGGAAGTAGCTTGCAGTGACGGCCACAGCAGAGTTCCTCTAATCATATGTAACCTCTACCTTTGGAACGTAGTGGAGGGAGTTTACAATAAGCTTAACCCCTACTTTTATATTGCACTCAGCAGGTTCTCCCCTCCTTGTTGGGTACTTTGAACACTATTTTGTTATTCTGGCTTCACTTGGTTTAATAAGCCGCAGTTTCCTGGTTTTGCGGTCCTTTTTTTATTCTTTTAAATTCTATCTCAGGGGCCTTTGATGTTCTGAGGATAACACCGAAATTTGGTGTTTGACAGGTTGAGTTTTGGTGGAAAAGACTTAATATGGAGGTTGCATTTTCTGACTTGTTCATTTGTAACCATTGCTAAAAAAAAAAAATTGTCCTAAGTTTGAAAACTGGCTTTTTAGTAAGGTCGTAGTGGGTAATTTACTGGTGGTGAGAAAGCAACCCTCTGAATGACTCGGCTGGCATCACACAGCAAAGGCAGTTTGAGAATTTGGCAGTCAGTGTGATGCGCTGCATTCAACTTAGGAACTCTGAACTGAAGATAAATAAAGTCCCTTAAAACTAGATCTGAATCAATTCGGCATCAACGGCGTCCTCTGTCCCTGCACCAGGCTGTGTGAAACACACAGGGCTCGACGGCTCAATATTCATCTACGTTTCTCCCGTTGGATAGGCACAATATGGCGGACTTAATTAACTTCTGTCAAAGGTGAAGCAGTCCGCACCATCTGCTGTGAGACAATCACATTTGTATGCTCCCCTGAATAATCCTGTTACTCCATTAAAGCAAAGCAGTGTGCGAAGAAAAAGAAGTTGGCAAAGAAAAAGACAAAACCATTCAATTATGAATCACTTTTGGAAAGCCAAATTACTGTTTTTACCATTAAGATCTAGAAAATCTGAGAGTTTAGATAGATAGATAGATAGATAGATAGATAGATAGATAGATAGATAGATAGATAGATAGATAGATAGATAGATAGATAGATAGATAGATAGATAGATGCAAGTTGTCTTCCTTGGATTCTTACAGACATTAGACATTCTTTAATATAGCTGGAGGACCACACATCACAATCAAGGGCCTGCTGAACTTGCCCTAAAGCCAGGTCATTATTTGATCTTTGTGCATCTTAATCTGATTATCTCATTGTGGAGGTAAACTTCAGACTCAATCTTGTTAGCAGCTGGCCGAGATGGATTACGATGGCCAGTGAGGTGGAAAATGAACTGAGCAGTTCAGCTTTGGCCTTGCGCTCTTTCAAGATCCTCACCACCACTACTTCAGCTCCTTCTGCTTTTCTTTCTGCTGGCCCTTCAAACGAGATATTATCCTGAGGAAAAGCACTGGAACCCCCACGTCCCTCCTTTCCCCACACCCTCTTTTCTTTATGTTTGACGCTTTAACCAGGCGTGGACAAAGGCAAAAAAAAAAAAAAGGACCCAAAAAAAAATCCTGACCTCTCTTAAACATCAAGATTTTCAGGCATTTTGTGCAACGACGAGACGTTAAAGTGGCCAAACCTGCAACTATACAAAGAGACGGCTCATACCCCGAAAGGCGTAAATTCCAAGACTTTCCATTGCAGCCCTTGTTGGGCCATTTTGACCGAGACATGCAGTTAAACCAATAGGTCGAGTGAGGTATGCATTGCCTCGATTCTCATCTTAAATGAGGAGCGCTGGTTTCTTGCCTTCTCTCTTTCTCTCCCCCCTTAAATTATGCAAATGCCTCAGATGTGTGGTCCCGCTTAAGACACTCAGTTTTGCTTGTGGTCTTATTGCGGTATTGAGTGCCTTTACAGTGAATGCACACCACAATCCACAGCACAAAAAGTCCCCCTAAAGGCTGAAAGGAGTTCAAAGCATTCAAAAGACAAAAAGGACTAAGCTGGGATTTTTTTTTTTTTTTTTTTTTTTTTTTTTTTTTTTTATGTACACTGAAAAGAAGAATGAAATATAAGTTCCCCACTGGTGCCTGTTATGGCAGTAGCAGTCATATTAAGCATTATGTTAAGATATAAAGGCAGCCTAAAATTCTGCTTGAGCACTATATGCAGCAGCAAAAAAAAAAAAGAATTTAAAATAATTCAGAGAGGCGTGATCTTGCAACACGGACTGCTGAATGCTCTTTTTGACACACTATTGAGGGAACAAGGAACTCAAAAGAGGTCATATTCGATCAGGTTTTCTGCCTCAATAGGTTATAATCACTCCTAAAGTATTGAGCACTACACAGAGAAGAGAGCTTCTAAGGAGGCTAATCAGCAGGTTTTCTCCCTATTATCGTTTCCCATCTGAGGGTAACGGCGCACAGAAGTACCCCCTTCTATTGATTATCTGGACTGGAATTTAAATATTAATACACTGCCCGGCCCTGCTTGGCACTCTCCCCAGAGCTGGGCTTCATGGCAAAGCACTCATTCCCCAGATTAAACTCCTTCTTTTTTTTTAAGCACAATCCTGCTCTCTTTTCAGCTGAGAGAAGAAGAAGAAAAAAAAAACTTCAAGGGGCAAGCTGAGAGGAAAAAGGGGCCAGGGCTCTGTGCTTCTGCAGTGAATTCAAAGACGACACTTTTCCTTCAGGCATGGGTCTGATGAAGATGCAGGAATCACACGGCAAGCAGTTAACTGCTGCTATCTGCAATGAAGAAACGGAGACAAAGAAGCTTTGCTCTCTAGTTGGCTGCTCGAGAAAAAGGAAAACGAAAAAAAAAATTGGGGGATTCAGCGAGCTTTCAGCCCGTGTTTTGTCTAAATAACGTCGGGAAATGAAACCGGTTTTTGAAGTAAAACTGGGAAATGTAAACAAAGCAAGAGCTGGGCGAAGCAGTTCATAAAGGAGCGAGAAGCAAATGTTCCAAGACGGCACCCTGTGCGTTCCCGCTCACTACGTGTGCCCAAACACCTTTATGTCCTCAGCCCTGCCAATGTGCGCATTTGCCTGCAGGGCCAAATTTCACACAGACGGGGACAGAAGCGCAATGACATCGGTTTTGGTGGGGCAACCGAAACATACAAGTTACGGCCCCACTTGATGCGTGAAAAGTTAGCACCAGGAGAAAAAAATGATATGTCTCCTTACGCAACCAAACAGGCTCTGCGTGAAATAAGTAATCATCTCCATTTTAAACCATAATTAACTATGATTATGACCATTTTTGGTTCGGTTTCACTAATCCTACATGTGCCTAGTTACTGCCTGACTTGCAGAGTCAAATATTGACTTAGCTCTCAGTCCAGCTAAATAAAAAAGACAATTTACATCTCTTTATAAATATCTACAACAGCAAACATGTTGTAATTTTTTAAAGAACTGACATTGAATTTTCATTTTTGGGTTTAAAAATAAAGAGCAATATTACATTTTTGCAAAGAAGAGGACGCATATTATTTTTCTATGAGATTTTAATATTTGTTGAAAATGTGGCAATAAACACAGTTTCCAACTCAGTGAAAAAGGAAAATTAGACCTAAAAAATAATGCTTTTCATGTCCTTCTGTCGTGGAAATTCAATGCAATTATTGCAAGAAAAAACTACTTGAAAAATCGGCAGTTGTTATTATATCTATATTTAAAGCATTACTTGGTTCTTTCATCAGTTTTAGCAATGGTTATAAAGCCGTTGTTGAAGGTCCAGACGGCCACTTTTGAACCCATCTGAGGTCACCTGCAGACCCCAGAAGTATGATAAACAATCTAAAAAAAGCTACAAATCATGTTTTCATCTAAAGAAATTCAAGAACAGAATTTTTAAATGGCACATTGAGGGCCGTCGTCCAGAAATGGAGAAAACATGGAATAATGGTGAACCTTTCTAGGAGGGATCAGCCTTCCAAAATGACTCCAGCTGTGCACAACAACAAATCAACACCCTTCTTCCCTGTTACTGCTGGACTGAGGGATAGGTGGTGTGGGACCACCCCATTTTTTATGTTTGGCATGTGAGTAAGTGAGAGAGACCACTTGGATGACTGTGGATGGGGCTGGAGCTCAGTTCCTCTGGCCTGCTTGTGTGGTTCCTGGCTGGCTGAAGGTTGGGGTCTCACCCCCTCCTTTCTGCTCTCTATGGTGCACACCTGTGGCCGGTATGGGCTCATGGGACGCGGCACTGGGGTACTGCAGAGTGTGTTGACCCTCTTGGGCTTAGACCGCAGCAGGGCAGGGTTGGTTATCCGTCGTCCCTGAGTCCACAGCCATTCTGTCCCAGGCTCTCCTCTGCTGTCCTTTGGGTGGATGTGTAGTGTCCCTGCGTGTGCTGCATGGCCTCTCTGGAGCTACAGGTTTCCTGGGTCTCAGGGTCCTCACCACTGTCTTCTAATGCCTGGAGGGGTGAAGGGAGTGGCCCTCTGCATCCATCACTGAGCACAAGTCAGGCCTACACCAGCTATTTTGCATGTTCACACACATATATGCACTCATAATGCAGTAGCTGTGTTGCTCTGTAGTTCTCTCTCTGATTATCAACAGTTTTGTTCCATGTTCTTGCTCTGTGTTTTTTCTTTTTTGTTAGTTTTATCTCTTTGCAGGTGTTTGTAGTCGTCTTCCCCTGGTATTCCCGATGGTGGCTGTAAGAGGATTTCTTTACTGAAACAGCTGGTTGTCTGGTTCTGTGATTTTTGTCTGTATGTTGTTGTTTTGTTGCCTTGTAACAGACTGGTGACCTGTGCACCAAACCCTGCACGGTAAAGCAGGCATAGAAAATGGATGGATGGATGTTTTCTTTGTTTCTGTCCTTTCGCTCATTCTCTTACTCTGTCCTTATCGTTCCTCCTCCCCTCTTCCTGTCATGTTTGGCATCAGTTAGTGCCTAATACTTTTACTGCAATAAAATAAATCATCAAGCATTGGGCATCAAGGGAGGATGTGTATGCATTAACAGGGTTCCTGCAGGTGTCACCAACTCAAATGTAAGCCTTATCAGATAAATTTAAATTTAAGATCTGTTAAATATCACATGCAGAAACCTTTATTTATGTGTGTATATATATATATATATATATATATATATATATATATATATATATATATATATATATATATTCTTAGGAATCGTAGGACTGTTCTAAAAAATGCATTGACTACTGTAAATATTGGTTTTATAAGTTTGACATGGAAAAAATGGATTTTGTGTTTTTTATGCTTGATTTTGTTCCCCTTTTTTAAGAATTATGTTGTTTTTGCATAACTTTTATTTCAGTCTTTAAGATTCCAGAATCTGTACATAACCTCATTTTTTTTTTTGGTCTGGCTATTTCATTTTGCTATATTGAATCAGATGTTATGATCGGTTACTACTTCAAGAATGAAAAATCAAGAATCTTTATTGTCAATATGTCACCATAATGAAATTTTGGTGATATACCACCTCAGAATTGCAACAGCTTCACACAGACATAAAACAATGTTCAAATAGTTGAATGCCCCAACAACACTTCCCAAGAAGAAGAATGGACCATCAAGTGACGAATAACCAATAACGCAAAAGCTAATTTGCTGGCTGCATATTTTTTGTTGTAAATACATATAATAAAGCATAATTCAGTGTAACAGGAGCATTTTGTTTTACATTAAATGAAGGGTTGCCTGGGCGTATATAAACTAAAACCTATCAATAAACAATTAAGGTGTTGAACACAATAATTCAGTGAATATAAGATTTTAAGACCCAGCAGAAACCCCGATGGAGCCTCCCGTGGTAAAGCAAGTATGTTTGGCATCAAGGGAGCCACAGCACCACTCTGCTCGCCTTGAAGCTGGACATGACATGGAGAGAAAAAAAGAACCAAGAACAACATTCAAAGCTCTGCAGGCCTGTCTTGTGTCTGTGAGGGTCGGAGTTCATGATTAAACAATGAGAAAGAGACGGGCTAAAATGGCTTCCATTGGAGAGTTCTGGTGCTCAACCTTCTGCTGCAGTAAAGAAAAGACCCATTTCACATTTCCTTAAAAACACCTAGATGAAGACTATTCTGTGAAATGCTGACACTTTTTCCAGAGTGTCATCTGACATAAAAGGAACACAGCTAAAATAGCATCACACCAGGATTCTGATTTGGTGGTGGTAGTGTGATGGTCTGGTCCGGTTTTACTGTTTTACCCACAAGGAGAAATTCTGGCCATCAGTTTGTGAACTTAAACGGACAATTTCAGTTGAGTTTTACAAGAGGACAATGATCTAAAGTGCTACTGAGATGCTGTACCATGGCCTTAAACAGACTATTCATACTCCAAAAATCCACTAATGCGGCAGGATTAAAACAATTCTGTTAAGAAGATTGTCAGCGATGTAAAGGAATGATTGTTAATTAGAAAAAGTGTGATGGTAGGTGATTGAAGCTGAAGGTGGTGCACCCACTAATTTGGTTTAGGGGTCCACAGCTTAGGACCAGTTTAGCTTGGACAGAAATTTCCCCTTAATAAATGAGCTCATTATTTCATAACTGCATCTTGTATTTCCTCATCCTATCTTTGTCTGGAATTAAAATAAGTTTGATAATCTAAAATGTTTAAGTGTGACAATAAAATCAAAAACAGGGGTAACTTTTAAGGGGGCAAGTACTTTTTTCCTTAGCATTACAAACTGTATTCTTTTAAAATGAAAAGTAATAGAAGTTATATTAAAGTTTTAATATACATCAGGTTTATAGAGACATAGTGTTTAGTAAGGGTGCCGATGATTTATATCATCAGTTGAAGTGAATGGCTAAATCTTGAAGCAATCACCATAGAGCTACAGAATAATGAGGGGATCAGATACGGGGAAAAGGCAAACAGTTTAGTGGGATATTAAATCTGTTTCTCATATAGAATAATATGTTCAGTAATAGGCCTGTCTTGATTTGCATGCAACCGTGGTGATCTCCTGAGTCGATCATATCTCTTCACTATGAAACAAGTTTCCGTGATGCATAAATCTATTTCTCTCTGTTGGAGATTTATTAAAGCTCTAACAGCAACTGATAGGAGTTTGGGATAAAAGAACTATGGCCCATAGCTATAGTGGCTAAACTAGAGATTAGATCCTTTCGTGTGAAACAAAGTCTTTTCTTTTTGAGCTGCAGGTTTATTTTTAATAAAAAAAAGAAGTGCCTGTGGAGGTTATGTATATATTTTTGAACAGAGCTCGCTTTTGAAATGAGATCTGTATCAGTTCTTTGTTCATGACATAAAAGTGAGGCGGAAGTTAACCACGTCTTTATGGGCCAAGCACAGTACAAAGATTGTAAACCTAACCAGTTAGCGAGGCAACCAGCTAGTAAGCCATCTTAGACATTTAACGCATGTCTGGCTGTGTAAATCACTGTGATGCTATCATATAACTTCTGTTTATAAAACCTAACATACATAAAATCCAAGCAATTGTAAAGATTTGCAATTTCAAACAGAGTTTAGGATAAAACTGGAATCTTGTTTTGTGTATAAAATAAAATTAAAATCACCAAGGTTTTTTAAACAAATACTGTAACTCAAGGTAATGTCATCCAGGAAAAACAACCCGCTTGATAGGGAGTTTTCTAAGATGTTACACATACAATTTGCATTTTGTCTGAGTTTAGTAGCGGAAATATATCAGTCATAAAGAGTTTATAGCAGGGGTGTCCAACTCTGGTCCTCGAGAGCCGGTGTCCTGCAACTTTTAGAGGTGTCCCTGGTCCCACACACCTGAATCAAATAGCACAATTAGCTCCTCAGTATGCAGTCAGGTTCTTCAGAGTCCTGCTAATTAACTGATTATTTGACTCAGGCGTGTCAGACCAGGGACACATCTAAAGGTTGCAGGACATCGGCTCTCCAGGACCGGAGTTGGACACCCCTGGTTTATAGCCAAGCAGCAAAATCATTGCAAAGGCTGATTGTAATTTTACTGTTTCTTGTCATTGTTTTCTGAAAGGAATTGTTTTTTAGGGGACCCTAACATATTCGAAAACTCACCAAACTTTGCCCAAAACTGTCCCCCCAGTGAAATTTTAATATTTAAATGGGATTCAAAATGGACATGGCCAAACAGCTCCACAGCACCCCCTAAATCGAGGTAGGCCAAATGTTAAGTTGTGGAGATTTGAAATTTGGTAAATAAGTTTCCTGTGCATTCTGCTCGACAGTGAAAACTGAATGGGGTGCATGTGTGAGGTTTGATAAAATCAAAGTCTGGGTAATCCTGCCCTGATTGTGATGTGAATCTTATCAGTATGAAAAACATTCATAGGCTGGCTGTTTGGTTTTGCACTCAGTTTTCCACAGATCCACTGGAAACTAAGTGGCTAACAAAGTAAAGTTAAGAATGTTAGTCTAGTTTGATCTAAAAGGTCAGCAGGTACAACTGCCTGCTTCATTTGTGCTGCTGGGGGGTATTAGGTTTTGGGTAGCAGCCAGCTAGAGAAGGCCCAACAGCTGCAGTGGGTAAAACTTTTTGACATTGTTGTTTTGCTGTTTCAGAAAAGAAAAAAAGATTTGCATTGAATGCCGAAAAACCTTATGAAAAGCGTTTTAGCTATGAAGCCCTTTCTCCAACACTGATAGCTGTATGTGCATTTCTGAACGCAATGAACAGAACAGGTCACAGGACAGAGAAAATAGAAGCCATAGCACATATGGCGCTCTCAATAATGTAGACAATGAGCAGATCCTTTAGAAAATCTCAGATTTGAACAAAGAAATAATGTACATTAACTAGAGTTTAACAAGCAGATCAGAAAAGAATAGGCTCTAGAAGGCATAGCCACACTGGCTGGGGATGTGGTTGAGACAATAATACCAATAGACCTGAAACAGCTAATGGTAGTTGAGTTGTCAAGGACTCCTGATAACTTTTATTTCATAATGCCACAATTGGAGCCCATAGATGATACCTGAGATTAGATTGTCACATTCCTGATAAACTGTACTGGTCCAAGATGAGAACCCAGTGAAACATTATAACTATGTAACGATCCTGGCACTGGGTCTGCTAATTGCAATTAGCAGACCTGTTCTGACTCCACCCCACCTGCATAAAGGCTCCGTCCTTCTCAGCCTCTGGTGCCAGAACGTCTCGAACCAACACGGTGAGAACTTCCAGCCATTACTCTGAGTACCCGTCTGTTGCCTGACCTGTCTTTGCCCTGTTTTTTGAGTCAGCCTTACCCTTCTCTGGATTTCTATCTGAATCACCTGAGTCCTGCTTGTCAGCCTCTGGATCCTGGACTGCCCGCCCGTGTTTCTGACCCTGCCAGCCCGTGAGTACCAGAGATTGCCTGCCCCTTTAACTGTCTGTGCTTTTTGGATTTTGGATCTGGACCTGGACCTGGAACCCTCTTTTTTGACTCTCCCTTGGAAACCTCCGCCGGATTAATTGGCGTCCCCGTTATCACTGACCTGTTTTCGGGTTGTCTCTGGGTCCATCCTTATATATTACAAACTAAGTCTTGTATCTGTAGAGGATACGTCAATCAAACTGGAATCTGTCAGAAAGATGAATTCAGCATGCCTGATTACAGTATGTTTACCTGATCCATCCAACATGTTTCATCAATTGTAAAAAATTACTGTCCAGGGCTACAAGTATATCAGAACACTAGCAGTGCTGATTCTGTACCATTATGAATGCTAAAACTGAACGCGAGCTTCCCAAACAAATTATTTCTGGGTAACAGACATAGAATCCTGATGACACACATAACTTATTCAATATCTTTATCTTAACCTAATCTCGCCCATTCTGTCTCTTTCTCTCACATACATACATATATATTAGGGCTGGGCAAGTTAACGTGTTAATTTCGCATTAATTCATTAGACTATTAACGGCAATATTTACTTTATCGCGCATTAACGCATGTTGCTCACATGCTTTTATTTTGTGAAGGTCTGTTGCTGCGGTGTAGGGGTTTGAATCAGAACAGTAGGTGGCGATAATGCGCCAATAACCTCGCTTTCAGCCCAGCCTCGGATTCAGAGGAAGAAAAGTGCTGGCCGGAAAAAAACAAAGCCGACATGCGGAAGGCGGTGTTTCCCGCAGGAATTTGCTTAGGCGAGGCGGTGAGTTGGCGAACGGAACAAGTTTTGTGCGGAGCGGAGCGGGGGGGTCTGCATCGACGCCGTCGGTGAAGTCGCTTCTCGCTTCAAAGTATCCATCTGTTTTTGCCTGTTTTTCCCTGCCATTCACTATATGCAAGCAAGAAAGCAACAACAAAAAACCGCGTGTTAACGTCAAATAAACATGCAAGCATATCGAGTTAGCAAGCATTTCAGTTTAAAGTTCTTCCAGCATCGAATATGACAGAAACAAGTTAGTTGTAACCACTGCCAAGTTAAACTTTGGTATTGAACATAAAATGGTAATGCTGCTCCCTGCTGTTACCTCAGAAATTGCCTGTTTTATTAGATTTTTTCCCCATAAAGAGAATTCCCTGTCAGTGGCAATAAGCTTTAATTTATTATTATTGCTATTTTTTGTTTTACATGTTTAAGTTGAGCTTTACACTAAATATGTTTTACTGATAAGTGCTACAAAAGTTCCAACACTTTTGTTCATATGGCAGCAGAACATTAAAATAAAAGTGCTCTTGACACTACTTTTGAATTCATTCTTGGAGTTTGTAAATACAATGCGATTAATCATGATTAATCGGGCAAATTATGCAATTACTTTGCCCAGCCCTAATATATATATATATATATATATATATATATATATATATATATATATATATATATATATATATATATATATATATATATATATATATATATATATATAAACCTATAATATGACATAAATGTATTCTTTAGGTGATTTTCTAACGTTTTTATTAATCTATCTCCCTCACAACTGTTCATCCCTTGCACATTGCAAACACTAACCTCATTCCAAGTATTAGTAGAGCTTTCTCTGATTAAACTGTCTCAGGGAGGTGAAGACCTCGTCATACACCTCTGCCACATTTTAATGTGACAGCAAAGGCCATTAATGCAAGAGCACAGAGGTCATTAGCATCGCTCCATGGCGTAGCATAAAGTAATCACCTTCTGAGATCTGTCTCCTGTGACTGCTGTTCTATCTGTCCTCCTCCTTTGGTTATTCTCTTTACGTGTAAGGTCAGTTAATGACGGTGGACAGAGATATCTGACCAGGGGAGCTGCTCTGGCAGCTGATTATGCTCTGCTTCTGACACTTCTTAATCCGCCTCTGGATGACAAGGCTGACACTGTTAAGGATTTTAAACATTCCCTGCTGCTCATCAAAGATGCCACGATGAGAACAGGCAGACTGAAGTCTCAGCATAGCATTAATGTGAAATTATAGCTTTCAGTTTTATGGCCATGTATTTATCTATGGGCTTGCAGCTACAAACTGTTTAATGGTGTAAATGTGTAGTCGTTACACTAAAACAGTGCAGATTTGGAGATCATGAGGGGAAAAAAGGCAAATTGCGTGTAAGCATTTTTACATCCTTAAACACCTGTCAGAGTAAGTAATATTGTTATGCTGCATTTTTTTTGTTCATTCTGTGAAGATCTTCCATTTTGTTTTTTGTTTTTACCAGTTTTGGATTTAAATTACCTATATAAAAATAACTTTAATAACTTGCATCCTCCTGCGCTGCCATGTTTATTTTGGTTCAGCTGTGGGCTCGTCAGCTCTGGCTTTCATTACACCGGTATGTTCCGCCTTAAACAACAATACTGCAACCTGATTGGCCCGAGCCGTTTTTTGGTTCGGACTCAAACGGTTGAAGCCGTAGCAGTACAAGATGGATTCTGGTTTGTTTGTGAAAGCACAAATACCGTGAGAATTCATCTTGCAGGCATGGTTAGCGTCATTCTGCTACTATTATAACAGGAAGCCTAGAAAAATTATCTTTTAATAGTGTTCCTAAATCTTCTTATATTGTAGTTCTTAAACAGAAATTGGCAACAGCAGGTCTAAGTTTTACAATAGTTGAAAATTGGCAAAGACTATTAGTGTGTGTGTCTCTATCTGAAGGTTTGATCTGGCACAGGATGAACTTAACAGACAACTCCATTAAAATAATCTGTTACTGTATTATCAATCAATTAAAACCATGTAATATTTTCATAAAACATGGCTTGTCATTCAAATCTGTCGTAGGTGTGGTCTGCATATGAGGATGATAATAGCATCAGAGCTGACAAAAATCACCAGATTTAACATCCAAGGTACTTTCATGTTCCTTCAAGAAACCCAGAGCGGCATGTTAACAGTGCTGTTACAGCAAGGAGACCAAACAAAAGGAGACAGCAGTGACAGTTCAAGCATGGATGACAAAGATACAAAAGAGAACATCACAGCTAAACTATATATCACCAGAGCTGATGTTTCTCCTTCACACAAATGGCATCCAAGTCATTTTTCTTGGAGATGTGTGAATGATGTTTGCCGTCATCTATCATAAAAAGGACATAATGGAGGCTGGGGAAGTGGGAGAGACTTGGACACTCCAGGGAGCTCATTACTGGACCTATTAATCTGTTATTTGACCCCAGTGAGAGCATTCCCAAATCTGAAAGAGGTCCATGCTTCCTTAATCCAAAGATAAAAACAAAAGCTCCGCTGTGTCTCGGGGATCATCGCTCCAATTCAAACAACAAAGCCCAGAAATAACATCAATGCCTCAGATTGGTTTGTTCTCAATGTTGGATAAAAGTAAGTTGATACGTTTTTTTTTCTTCTGACTGCGTTCTTTTGAAAATGAACTCCAAGCAAAAGCTAAATTATTTATATCTAAGAGAAATCTTAATGTCGATGCTGAAACTCAGTACAAATATAAAATGAAGCAGGAGTGACGGAGAGCAGGAAAAAAAATCTCCATACCACAGCACGGACCTTTGTTTTCACTGAGTGGTGGACTGTGATGCCTACCACTTCCACTTTAAAGACTCCTCCTGCCATTCTTTGTATGCACCCTTCCTTCAGGGCCGATCGTCTCCTTGTTAGTGGACTGCCGTTGAGCTCAGCACTTTGCCAAGTCAAAAACAATGTCATGCCTTGGAGGGCCGTGTGTCTCTCTGTCCTTTTGTACGGCTTCTGCAACACTCAATTAAATTTCCTTTGTGCAGCAGAAAATGAGCATGCCTGTTAAAGAGATAAGTCTGATTTGCTGCTGTTATACTCTGCAAAGTGGCCTTCTCCAAGATCTCCAAGCCTGATCATTGTCAATTACAAAGTTAAAGGTATATTAAAACATCTGTGATTTTGTGAAGTGCCCTGCTCAAGTTATCTTCTAACAGATGTGGGCACTTGAGAATCTTTCAAACTCCCCCTCATCTCAGCTTTCCAAAATTCACAAAGGCACAGCGAGTCAAAGCAAAGGAAAACAATATTTTAAAAATGAAGATGGCTGCCAGTGTGCTGGTGTGCAGGTAGAACTGCTGTTAGGCTCCAAATTATGTTTCCTGAATTTTTTTTATCTGGGAACAATAAAAAAAAACATCTTTTGGTCTATTTTTCTATTCCAAAGTTAATGCAGAAAAGAACATAAACTCCTATTAGAAAAGATAAACTGATTCACTTTTTGTCGTATTACAACCGTTTTCATGGTAATTTTAGGGGATAGACCAATATAAAGAAGCAGATGATTATGAAGCAGAAGGAAGGTAAATGTCTCTGCCAACTTTGCACTTTTAGAGGCAGATATCTTTAACCATTCATCTTTGTGGAATAAATTCAAGCTCAATGAAAAGCATCTGTAGCCAAATATATTGCAGGCTTACTCCAAATTCTCAATTGGATGTAGGTTTAGACTAGCCTCGTGAGACCATCCTGATCTCGCGAGCTTTCAAGGTTTCACTCGCAGATCAGTCTGGATACTCTCCGTTAAAGAAAATTTGGAGCCGTTCACCAAACGAACGTCCAATCAGCGTTGGCTTTGAGGCGGGTTGAGGTGTGACGCAACGGGAAGCGCGACAGTTCAGTCTAAAGAACATGGCGGCTTCAGCCGATGAAACTAGCGTTAGCGTGGCTATCGAGCAAGTTTTATCGGAATTACAGAGTATTTCTTTGCTGAGCTAACGAGCCTTTACCTGCAGCAGCAAGAGTAGCTTGGCTTGTGGTTGTGTTTTCGTCGTCGCTCTGTTACGTGCGACGACGAATCTGAATGGTTCATTTGGCCCGTCTATCACCAACATAGGCCAATCAGCTAACCAGTATTTTCGCCCCTTCCCAAAATTACTTCAACGGAAGGTTTCCAGATGGATATGCGGAGCAAATCTATCTGGCGGAGTCAGGTAAGGTTTAGACATTGACTGGGGCATTTTACCACATGGATATACGATTTGAAATCTCTGATCTAAACATTTCCATTTGCAGCTCTGGCTGTACTTAGGGTCCTTGTTCTGCTGAATGGTGAACCTCCACCTCAGTCTTTTACAATTTCGGGTTTTCTTCCAGGATTGTTACGTATTTAGCTCCATCCATGTCCCATCAACTCTGATCACCTCTTCCGTCCCTGCTTATTTAAAGCATCCCCACAGCATGATACTGCCACCACAGCGAATATGTTATTTTCAGGGTGAAGGTAGTGCTGTTTATCCTCCAAACATTGTGTTTTGCATGTGGGCGAAAAAAGTTTCACGTTGGTCTTATTAGGACAGAGCAAATTCATCGCCATATTTGCTATGTCTCCTACTTTAGTCAAACCTTCAACTTATAGCGTTCTGCTGTCTGTTTTCTGCATGGCACTCTTCTATTAAGTTCAAATTTGAGGAGTATACAACTACTAATTGTTCTGTCGACAGATTTTTCCTGATTAACTGTGGATTCCTGCAGCTCCTCCATTTTGTTGGCTTATCTTTTTATTATGAAAATTAATTTTAAGCATGTCTGTAATGATATACAGTGAACAACTGAAAAAAAAACATCAAAAACAAAGTGAAGTATTTTAAGAGAAAAATAAATGAAACCAACACCAATCAACCACATGTTGTGATGTCCCTAAAGGTTATAAAAAATATTTAAACATCCTCTTGAAAGAATCTAAAGAACAGGTCATAACAAATCAGATGTGGTTATTACTCTACAAAAAAAATTTTGCTTCTCAAATTCCTGACTGAGTTTCGATCTCAGCTGCTGCTATTCCTCGGCCTGTCTGTTTAGGTGGACAGCCGTGTCTTGGTAGTTTTCTCCATTGTACCACACCCAAATCTATGTCCAGATCATTTCAATGCAAAGAAACATTTTTGCTCTCACTTCTAGGTAATTATTTTTTTAGATCTGTAAATCTCTTAAAAAATGATCAAGTGTAATATATAATCGTTACATGATTAAAGGTGAAATCAAAGAACCAGTTGTGTTTTTGTTTTGGGGTTTTAGAACAATAAAAATTCAGCTTTTAAAATAAGAAGATCCATCAGATGTCAATGCTTCTGTTTACGTTGTGTTCTATTTTGTTCTTATGTTCGCTTAAACCTTGGAGCCAAGTGAGACAATGTTGCTGTTACACATAAAGACCAATGAGTGTATTTTTATTAAATTGTATATTTATTAAAAAAAAGCCTGGTCAGTTCCACATAACCTTTGACCTGTCATGTTCTGGCCTGTCTGCCTGCTTGCTGCCACTCATCCTGCACTGCTACAATCAAGATCATCTGATGCACCTGTGACCCTCCTCCCTTTGGAACCTCAGTCCAGCTCATCTCCTTCATCTGACCATCTGCCTATATACACTGGACTGCTGATTATTGAAACCTTAAAGCCAGTAGATGTGCAGCGGTTTATCCTGCCTCATTCTCTGCTAGGGTGACCAGACGTCCCCGTTTTCCGGGGACTGTCCCCGTTTTGGACCACCTGTCCCCGGCTAAAGCTGTCCCCGGAAATGTCCCCGATTTTACCGAGGGGGGAAATGTGTTGCGGTAGCTGGTTGCGCTGCTGATAATATAAAGACAAGGAACAGAGCGCACCACTAGATGGCGGTAATGCTCCTTTTGGATGTCAGATGTCATTAAAACACGAAGAGGAAGAAGAAGAAGAAGACGAGCGTACCCATAGACATAATATAAGAGTAGACGCGTCATAGGGCGCAGGTTCGCACGTCAACGTCACCGCCATATTGTATGTGGCAGAAAAAAGTTGAGTTCTGTTATTGTGAACGTGGATCAGAGAAGATGCCTCATTCCTGTGCTGCAATAAATACACACACACACGCATATATATATATATATATATATATATATATATATATATATATATATATATATATATATATATATATATATATATATATATATATATATGCGTGTGTGTGTGTGTGTGTGTGTGTGTGTTATGAATATAAGGATCAATTTGTTAAATCTAAACATTGTGGTCTTCATTATTTCATAAAACCGTGTCACATGTGAACCTTTAGGAACAGACTTTTTGGGTGAGTATTAAAGAGGTAAAATTAATAATATGAGGAAAAAAAGTCCTAAAGTAAAAATAAACTAACAAACACAGAAGTGATAATGTTATGATAAAAACATCATATTATGAGAATTAAGGGGGAACATTTCCAGAATAATCACAGTTTGCAGAATTATTTCACTCCTGGAGTAATAGGGCCAGGTTAGATTATTTTAATTATTTTTATTCTTTAGGAGAATAAATTCAGGAGAATGTAGCTAAAGGGATACGAAAATAAACTTGTAATATTACAAAAAAGAAATACTACGAATACAAAGTATATTCAGAGATTAAAGTCCCTCTGATACTGTTTAAGTGACTGAGTAACTGCAGATTTGCCACATTTAAGATGGCGGACGCCATCTAATGTAAGATTGATACAAAAGGAGAGAGGAAGAAGATAGGAAGACAGAAAGGAGATTAAATGAGAGTGGAGGAAAATAGGAATATTGATGTAAAGAATGATTGACGAGAAGGGAGAAATATTTACTTAGAATATTAATAAAGTTCAAGTGATAAAGCTCTGACATGATATACTCAGGTTTGAGCTGAGAAGCCCAATTGTCTGAGGATATAACCTCTTTCTGAGTCTCTGCACTGAACATGTGTTTCAATGCACTTCCCTAGCTGTGGCACAATAAAGAGGCAGTTTAGTTGTTGTTTTTTTCTTGTGTTTTCAAAATTTCAGTTCTGCACATAATATATCCTCTTCTCCTCTTATTTTATCCAGACCTCTGGATACCGTGGCTGATGGCTCTTCAGACACAGAAGGCCTTGAAGAAACCAGAGATGATCTCATGTTAGCTGACTCACTGACCAGAGTTAACTCACCTTATAGGAGCAAACAATATACTCACACATCAGCAACTACCATACACATAATGTAGTTATACACACTTTATGTAAGTTTATACATGCTCATGCTGCACTACACACACAATCACTTGCATTCATGTCAAGGGGTTTTCAAAGTCTGTGCCCTTGTTTCACCTTACATCACCACAATCCATTGGACAATGTCTTGTTCCAAACAGGCTCTATGCACTATGTGCTCTATGTGCTTATAGCCCATTATGGGAGAAATAAATCTGCTTTGTGATGCACAGAACCCTTATGTGGTCAGTTGACAGTAAGAAACATATATCATCCTTTACCAGCGGGCTTGACTGCTACTTTTTGATGTTAACACAGAAAAAACTATTTCTCATTGGTATGTAGACGTGAACAGAATGAGTATTTGTTGCAGTTTTTTGAAATTTGGGGGACTCTGTCTCCACAGTAAGCCACAGGCTAAATGTTTGTATTTACTGGTTTTTCTTTTCCTCATGTCACTTTCCCCTTAGGGGGTGGCAGAGCTCTTTGAGCCCCACAAAATTGAAAAACCCTGCTAACCACTCTGGACCCCTCCACTCCCACTCCCACCACTTTGCCCCAACCCAGAGACACAGTTCTAGTTTCTATTAATAACACTATTTATTGATTTTATTAATCTTAGGATGCACTAAAGGTCTGGAGAGGCACATTCCTGTCTTTTACACTTGATTTTTATTGTTTAAATATTAATAAACATGTAAAAATAAACAAAACCATTACTGTCCCCGTTTCCTAATTTCATCTTGATTAGATGTATTGATTTTTATCCACGAGCAAGAAATGTCCCCAGATTTGATTTTAGAAATCTGGTCACCTTATTCTCTGCTCCTTGCCCCAATCAAGTTTTCCCCAGATTACCCCACCTTCCTTAACCCTTTACAGGCATTTACATCAAGCTCCTCATTCTGGACTTAGACTGTTTCCACAACCTTGCCAAGCCACTGGATTTGTCTGTCCTTCTCTGTCCATCTCTGCTGTGCATGACCCAAGCCTATTCCTGGGAGTTGGACCAAGTCTCTGCCCTCCTGTCTGTTTCATCTGCAGTAAGTAAACCAGCTCTCTCCACCACCAAGATCTCCTCCTTCCTCCTGCAGAGTATTTCCGTCCGTACCTTGTTTCTTAAAGACAAACCTCTTAAGGTGCCTCACCATATGTGGTGATTTTCTCTAGCAGGGACACGTAAGCTGGTCAGATATGATGAGCTAGATGGAGGATGCAAAAGACATTCGCCTTCCAGTAGGACGATAACCCAAAACACATAATAATCGTTTACAGCAAATCATATTCATGTGTTATAATTACCCAATTAAAACCCAGACCTAAATCCAATTGATTTTATTCATCATATCAATATTTCAATATATATATCAATAATCATGATATATGGGAAATGGTTGAAGGAGTATGAACTAAGTGAACAATGTCCTTTGGACAGATAGGACCAAATGGGATGATAAGGCAGTATACAACATTTGAGGATCAGCAAACACATCATACAAGGTTTTTTTCCATGGAGGAGAAGAGTTGATGATGTTTTGCAGCCAATTACTGAGTCAACCATGAACTCCTCTATGGTCCAAAGCTAAGAAAATGTCTCTGTTAAATTAACCCAAGCTGAAAATGTATACAAGGCCACACTCACTTAGATTAAGCGTGCATTTGTTCCAAAGTGTAATGTAGCTTGATATGCTGAATTCAATCTTTTTATATAGAGGGGAAGAAGCATGCATGTAAATGATATCACCATAGTCCAACACAGTGAGAAACATGAGAAAAAGCCTCCAAAAAAAAAAAACACATTTTCAAACAGAATAAAAAACCTCAAATTAGGAGAATTCTTGTGGAAATCGGTTGCATTGGATTTAGTTTACAGATATCTGAAAATGGGGCTAAATATATAGTTGTAAACGTTTGATAACCGTGTTAACCACTCTGTTGATACATGACATCGCCATGGAACAGATTTACGTTTGTACCTGTGATGTGCAAGAAAGTTTGAGGGGTCCGAATACTTTTACAAGCTGCTGTATGCGGTGATCATTTCAAAGCAAACTGGACAGAACCAGCCTTAGAGTGTTGATGTTTGTGCTTTCTCCATTTATTTGCAATGAGTTGTGTGGTGGCAAAAAAAAAAAAGGACGAATTTCCAAAGGTCGCAGAAGCTTCGGCGGAAGGTAGCAGGTTAAGAAAAGCTGACACCATATGGACATTTCAAACTGCTTCACTCAGAAACTTCTGGCTTTGATTTCTCCCTCAGATGACTCGAATAAAAAGGACAGTTATACATATTTCAGAGAGCGAGGGATTCACAAAGGGACTTAGGAATAAAGAGGTATAAACCTTTGAACTAAACAAAGGTCCATCACCCACATTTCATATCAGATGTGCTGTGTAGCCCTTGTAAAGATGTGGATGTGGAGGGATTGTAGAGAGGAACCAGCATGGCACGAGCAGACAGCTTGTCTGAGTGATGTCTGCCTGTCCCATGACCCCCATCTTCCTTGTTCCTCTGCCTCTAACCCCCATAGCACTTGTTGGCTGCAGAGGTCCGGGGGAAAAGCCTCCGCTGCGGTGTCACCCATCTGTGGGCCTCTTTGAATTGTGCAGGAGGCTCATAACAACAGGCTGTATCAGTTGCATTAGGTTGATTAAAGTGGTCGGCGGACACAGGCACTTGTGCTCTCACAATGCTAGATGAAAGAGCAGCGTGGCGGCGGCCCCTCTTCTGGCCGTCAGAGAATCCGCCTTTGCTCTCAGCAGAGGTCAACAAAAGAGCAAATAATGCGAGAGTGAAAGCAGTCGAAAGCTTCTTTGCCAAATGATCTCTAATTGGGCCTTTCTTCCTCGTGGATCTGTCCTATGATTTTGGTGACAGTAGACTTACCCACAATTGTACCTCTAAAAGCTTCCCCTGAAAGTGGACTACTTGAAAGAAGTGACCATTACCTAAACTGCAACGAAAGATTCCCCGTGCGTCTTTTAGGAGCAACAAATAATTGAATTGCATTTATCAAATAAGCAAAAAAAAATGTCGCAGTCAAAAGGAGCAGATGACTTCTGCTGGGTGAATTCAGAGTGCACCAAAAAAACCAAAGGAAGAAAAAAAATCCTAAACGTGATCAAGATCAGACAGCACTTTGAATGTTTGGTAATTTATTAGAATAATCACTGTGCCAGATGTCATCCTCCCCATAACCATCAAAACGAACTACAAGCGTTTGTCCCTCGCAAGCAGCCCAAGAGGTGTCACGCCAGCCCGCTTTCCTTTTCATTACAAACACCATTTGAGGAACACGCCACACTCCGCTTGTGGAAAGAAGTCATGACGGTAACTGTCAGCGTTAGAGAGAAAAAAAAAAAACTTAGGAAGAAAAAAACAAACAAAAGCTTCTGCACTAAGGAGCTTTTTTTTTTTGCAGAGATGATAATAAAAAAATAAATAAAAAAGGCGAGGTGATCAATGCTGCTCCGGATTTTGATAACGCGTTGCTCCTGCCTCAGACAAATGATGGAAATTCTTAAGGAGAGAGGGGCCTGCAATATGCCAAAGATGCTCCAAATTAGCCTTCAAGAACGACTCTCGCTGCGTGTATGGAAGCAGCGTGAGTAAATAAAGGGCCGGCATAAATTACCTTTGGATGTCAATCGTGATAGCGCGCCCTGTTTTCTTGTTGTTATCGTGTCGCCTATTCGTCTCGCTGGCGGTTGACATGAAATGAAAGTATTCTCTCTCCAGCGCCACCGACGGTACTCAGAGCGCTTTCTGACACTTGAAAACGCTACGGGTTTGTGAAACCACAGCTGGGCCCCCACTGATTGGCTCGCCGCGCCGGCTGCTGCTAAACTTTCGCTGCTTGAGGAGTTGTCTGCGCCGGGACAGGTGGTGTTTATGCAGATGAATGAACACATTACTGTGTGCTCTTCCTTTTGGTTTAAACATTAGCGTTTCAAATGTGACAAATCAGATGTTCATCTCCTGCTTACAACGCAGCCTCTGTGTGTGTGTGTGCTGCTGGGGGGACCTTTGTATATGTATTCCCCGAGGTGTTGATGCGCACGTCCATGAAGTATGAAGGACGTATGCAGACTCAGGCTGATGTAGCCTTTGAATGGCAACATACAGGCATATGGCAGCAACACTTAACTGTTTGTTGGTTAATATTCCACGTACAGTACACCTGATCTCATCACAGCTCCCAGCCACTGTAACCAGAGGCCGTATTTGCATTGCGGCAGCCAAACTGAGCAGGCTGGAATGGGTTTTCCAAGCGGCAGCGGACCGGAGACATCGCTGGTGGCTCTTGAAGCGGGTGCCGCAAACCCGCTGCAATTATCTCCTTATTATCACACATATGTGCAGCTATAATTGGGCCTCCGCTCGTTCATTCGGAGAGGAGCAGAAAGCTGCTGGTGAGCAGGAAGCTCCGATATTACATCCTCTCTGCGTGTTGAAACGGCCTAAAGGTCACACAGTTCAACACTCTGTCTGAAAAAAAGCTTGTGACATTTATTCTTCCAGAGACAGAATCCACTGACGTATAAGCTTAACCTCAAACTGCGTGGGTGATCATTGCACGGAATAATCGAGCCATTCATTTCTCGTTTTGCATTTTTGCTGAAAACGTTTTGTTCTAAATTTTAGATTAAGACTTGTTGAGTCAGAACATTGTAAGACCGTCCTCCTCACAGTTTTACTTCCTGCTGGCTACGGAAGACATGGAGGACAGAGCTGTATTCTTACCTACAGCTGACCTCACATTCATTCAGCAGGCATAAAACAGTTATTTTCATTTAGATTTTTTTTATCTTTTCCCCCCATGGTGAAAACTTAGACTTTTTACAGATCGCCTCTGTTTTTGTTTTTTTGTTTTTTTGTCGCACTTGAATGTTTCAGATGTAAAGGCAAATGTTAGCATTAAGATAAGGGGGTGGGGGGGGGGTATTTTGAGAGCACATCGACAACTCATCAGGAGGTTGAAAACGAATCCAAAACAACATCTGAAGCACTGCAGGTCCCACTTGCCTTAGTTAAGGTCAGTGCTCATGGTTCAACTATAACAAAGAGACTGTGAAAAACTGCCATCAATGGGAGAGTTCCTGGCTGAAAACCACTGCTGACCCAAAAAAACGCACAGAGGCCCGTCTCACATTTACCAAGTTCTTTAGGAAAAATATTGTGTGGACAGACAAGACGGAAGGGGGAACTTTCATCCCAATCATTTATTAGTAAATGGTGATGAAGGTTCACGAATGTAGCTTAACCACGCTGAGGCCGATGAGTGTCATTGCTGTTCAGGATTTCTCAAGATGGTAGTTTCCTTTTTGCCAGAATAAATGTAATGTGTCTGACAGCACCCCTTAGATTAAGCAATAAACACAAATTCAGGGGGGGAAAAAACAAGGAACTCAGTGAAAATCTCAGGACTGTAGATTTACACAAGCTAGAAAAGTCTTTTAGAGCCATTAAAAGAAACTACAGATTCTAAGATCCTAATTCCAGATGTGTGAAAGTATAACTTATTCAGATGTGGAAGATCTGGAAGACAAAGCCGGGCATCAACAGGAAGCTGTTAGGAAACCAGTGTTAATGTCCATGATTAACATGTTTTTTTTTACATTACCATGAACTAAGCAAATGCCAACCGAGAAAGAAGCTCCAGTCCCAAAATCAAGATGCTCAAGCTGGATTGAAATTTGCATAAATGTTCAAGTGGAGCTGATGCTACTGTATCAAGTCATAGACATAATTACCAAGTGTCACCCATAGGGTTGGCAGCACCATGCTTGGGTTCATGGCACAAAGATGGAATAAAGCAGAAAGAAGAATGCCTTCAAATGTTCCCGCTCTATCGCAAACCAATAGATGATTGACATAATAGCTTTCCAACAGAGCAATGATCCAAAACATTCATCAAAACTAGTTTTTGGAACGGGTAAAGCAGGCCAACAAAAAGCTTCTGGAAGGTGATAACAAAGTTAAATCCAATTGAAAATTACTGGACCACACTTAAAATGTGTATTTGTGCCAGAAAATCAAACAATTCAACTGAACTTTAGCACTTGGACCAGTGAATATCCAGCCTGGGCTAATCCAGAAGCTAATTGATGGCTACAGAAAGTGAGGTCCAGGTGCAGACTGCTGAGGGACATGTGCTCAAATCGTAGTGGAGGTGAGTCTGTGGGTATACTGTAACTATGACTGTGTGAGTTAAAGGGCACATATCATGCTTTCCTATTCTTCTTTTTCGTATTGAAGTCATTCAGTTGTGGTCTCTATGAAGTGGGACTGCAATGCTTTGGTCTGACGTCCTCGTTGATTTACCCTGGTCTTCCCTTTTTTACCCCTGTTTTGAGCTGTGTCTGAGAGCAACTCATTTTGTTGTCTCTTTAAATCTAAAGCAGACACTTCACACCCCACTTCACTCCACCCATTCGGCCATTTTTTATAGTATGCTGGGGGACGGTGTGAAGAATTGTGTGGGTTAATAAATCCAACAACCAAGTATTTTATGTCACGATCTTTGGGTTTTGTGTTGGACGATGCTATTTTGGATTGTGCTTTGTTAATATTCTATTAATATTAAGTGTTCTGGCTTATTGTTTTAGTGCCTTATATCCTGTATCACTGGCCTTGGGTATTTTTATGTATGTATTTTGGATTAGGCTCTTACTTAGTTATTCTGACTGTTTAAACCTTGTTACAAGATCTTGCACCTGTTACTCTGATGACTTGCTCATTGTCTTCACCTGCACTCCTGATTTACCCTTTCTTCTTCTCCTCTATTTAAGCCACCTGTCTCCCTTCACTAGTTGTCAGATCCTCCGTTATACAACCCTCTGTTCTGTACTAACCAGGTTTTGACTCCCTGTTCTGCAGTTTGCTTTTGTAAGTTTGCTTTTCTTTAATCAAATGATTAATTTCACACCTCAACATACCGCTCTTGTCTGCACTCTGGTCCGACAAGCACTCCTCAAATCATGACATTTTTGACTTATCCCTTTGTAGCTTTAGCATCCTTAAGCTTGGGCTACAAAATCACTCCGAGAAATAAAAAATAGCCGATTCACAAAATAGTCAAGCCGAGGGCCCATGACCTTGTTTAGCAGTTTTGCAGCAAATACTGTGATGCAATTGTTCAAAAAATATAATAGAAAACAGAGAAAAGCGAATTACAGGAAAATATGACCTAAAAAGAATATAAAGATACGCTCCTCCTGGATGGACTAAATATAAATTTTCTGCCCTCCTGGAGAGACCAAGCATGTAGCAAAAAATATTTAAGAGCCAAAAATTTAGCATTTGTCCACTTCAAAAAATACCAAATCTAAATTCTAACTTGGACACCCAATCCCTTTTTTTCAAGTTGTATGATGAATAGTCATTCCACCCTGGAAAATAAATTGTTTAGTAATATAACTTACAAGGCTAAACTTACATGGCATCCATGTCCACACTGAATTCATCTGGGCAACTGCAACTTTATGGAAACAGCAGTAAAATGATCAAGACTGGAGAACATCATTTAGTGCAGCATTTTTAAAAATATTGATTCCTTTTTTCCAAGTGCTAGAATAGATGAAAGCTCTGCTTGATGAGAATTAAAAGATTAGACGGGACATTTATAGACTGAGGCCACGACTTTATGAAATGTTTGCTCCACTTGCAGCGAGCGGCTCTGTCTTGGCGACACTTTGTGCTTTTGGGTGAGACACTAAAGTCCCTATTGTTTAAGTCAACTTGACCTGACCTAGCTGGTTAAGCTGGGGCATTGTGAACAGCAAATCGCTTCAACTAGGGGGGTAGCTGCTTTGTGAGGCTATGGGGAAAATAACCTTATAAAAAGCCTATACCCTTAGTTAATGCAGCGAAAGCAGGCCAGTTTTGTCCCTGGAAAAGCGCTGTTTAAATCCATCTGCCTGTGGAAAACACCGATATTGTTTCACACACCATCCTGATGCGCTTTCTGATCTGATCCTCCATTATCCGTTTTGCAGCGCTTTTAGCGTTTTCAACAGAGTGCGCACATGTGTGACAATATGTATGGTTACAGCGCTTTGCAAAAGAACTCATACCCACTGAACTTTTTCCCCATTCTCTCATGACAGAACCAAACACTTCAGTTCTGTTTTATAAGATAGGCCAACACGAAGTAGAGCGTTATTTCAATATCAAAAGAAAATGATAGATGCTTTTTAAAATGTCTGACAATTAAAATCCTGTTGGACTGTGCAGTTGGTTGCACTGTTTCCTTAAAGCAAGAAGAAACTGGGTTTAAATCCTGGGCTGACTTCTTTATGCATGGAGTTTGAATGTTATTCCCAGGTTCTCTCCTGGTATTCCTATTGATAGTCCAAAAACATGACTGATGGGGTACAGCCTGACTCGGTTGTACCCCATCTCTCGTCCAATGACACGGAGATACGCACCATTGTGATCCCGCAAGCACCTAGTACAGACGACGGACGGAAGGACGGACACTCTCCATCCATCTGATGTTCAGAGCAGAGACGTACCCCAAAAAATCTGAATCTGTAACTTCAGCGAAAGGTGATTTTATAACATGTTGACTCCAGTAGACTTGAACACACGACTTTTATTTGTAAAAAGCAGTGAATCATCTTCTTTCCATTTAACACTTTGCTCTGTCTTGGTCTAAACACATGAAAACATTAATCACATGTACTGAGATTTGTGGTTGGAACCTAAGAAAGACCTCCAAACATGAATGGTTTTGTAGGGTCCATGAAGTCCAATGTAAATACACAAACACAAAGAGATGGGGTCTTCTGTCCATCTTCTGTGTTCATTTTGTATGCATTGTTCTCCACCATCAGGAAGCTAGTGGATGTATACCCAATCACAATAAGCGGAGCATGACTACCAGGAATCAAGAGGGCAGTGTAGCACATATTCGATCAGCTGATGGAACATGGAGAAAGACAAAGTTAGAAAAATTAGAGATGGGTGGACCTATTTACATGTGTAAAGACAGTATAAATGGATCTTGCAGGAGATGATGGTTGGGAATTATGTACAAACAGCGCTCTTGCCTGCAGCTGTGAGTTGAGAGGACCAGACAGTGCTGAGCACCAACCCCTAATCACATGCTGGCCCTTGGCAGGCCCTCGGCAGGCCGCTGCATGAACATCTCAGGTACTCCTGTCAGTCCTTCTCCTTCCACCCCGTGCCGCTCTCAGTTCAACTCTTTAACCAAGCGGATTGGGAGACAGCCTTCATTTCTAATGTCATTGACTTGCACCATAACACAACCCCGAGCAAGCACTCGTCACTTTAATCCTGTGATTCCAAACCAAAACAAACAATGTGATGGAAATGAGTTTAACGGCATCACACACAATTTCCCTGATACTGAAAGCTCCAGGCCTGTTAAGATAAGATTTTCTTCTTCTGTTGTAATGAGCAGCCACCAGACGGTAGGAGCATCTTAATCAGGCTTAAATGGTACCTCTTTTCTGCTGTGACACACTGTTCATCATTAAAATAAGCAAGTAAAAGAGGATAAATAACTTATATCTGCTTTCATAAAGCACTGCCCCGGCCTCCTGGGACGCCTTGGCACGAGTCTGTTCCTTTGTGTCTGCCACATACGCACTCACTGAGGACTGATCGACTGTGACAACCATCAGACTAGAAATTAGCTGGTGGCTGATCCAGACCAGCCCAAACTTGTAGGATTGTCTGAACCGGTCACAGCTCCTGTTTGTGGTCTCCCACTGACTGCCGGGTGAGCCCAGAAGTGGGAAGTGGGGGCTGGGCACGCTTTTTCTCCCCATAGGCTCACTGTCACCTCCTCATTCCCTGCTGGACCTCACTTCCAGACACCTTCCAGTCTCTAATTACCGCAGTATTGGTTGATGCTGTTTCAGGGGAGGTGACCATCCTCGCGCTGCATCCATGAAGCGCACCACTAATTGTTCCATTACATCAGCTATGAAGTAGCTGAAGAACAAAAGATGAAACAAACAGGTAAGGACCAACTTGACATACTAATCTTCATTAACCCTGTTTTATCTGTTCTTTCATCATCTGCCCTCGTCCCTGCCGTCCCGCTCAGACGAGGTGCCCGAAGAACCCAAATTATCCACAAGCATTCTAGCTGCTAATTATCCAAAGAGTTCCTCATTAGGCTATTTCAAAACCAAAGTTAGATCAACACATACTCAGACCTCAGGGATGCTTGAATCCCAGCAGCAGTTAAACAAACAATCAGTTCAAAGGAGCAGGTATTCCATGTTAAGAGGAGGGGGAGGCCAAGGATAAACAAGTGCTCATTTTAAAAGAAAAATGAGTCCAGTGGCTCTGATCCATATTTGACTTCTCTGTTAAACTCAGTGCACGACATTGTAACACATTTGAATAAAACATCATTGGTCTTTTCTAATGGAGGTTGGAGCTGTATGCCTTCTTCCTTTACTGTAGCCATGCTCTGAGTCGGTTATTCTTGGGACAAAGGTCATTTTGTGTCATGGGCCATCAGAAAATGACCGTTGCTTTTTAATTTTTACCATGAAAAGTTTTTTGAGGAGTTACAGTCTCGTGTTAGTGTTGGGAAAACTGTAAAACCAACCAATGGACAGGTGCACAGCATCAGTCAGGGTAAGGCTAAAGTAACCAAATGTGCAGCTAAAATTAGCATCTGTGATGATTATGCTGTTGAAGGTGCACGCAAGTAAATAAACACTTTCTTGTTAACATTTATTGAACAAAGTGATGGATATGTTAATAAACTGAACAGCTAGAATGAGCACCGGAGGGCATTAATGGTGAGGTATGGAGTAGTGCAGTTGCAGGAGCATCCTACGGTCAGTCAAAACAGCAGTTGGCAGAATACGGCTGGTTGTGTTTTGGTTTTGCTCAGGAATTGGTGGTTGTTTCGTGCAGTTCCTAAGTTGGCTGCACAACAGAACCTCTGAGCCTCATGTGATCCCTATCCGTCTCTTTCAAAACCTAGTAATGCTATTTGTTGGGTCTGCAAGCCGTTCTTAATGTTTGGTGGCCTTTATTCCATCTGTTAAATGGATGATTTGTCAACTGCCTGATAGGACCTTACCTGGCCAACCAGATTTATAATGTATAGCACTCCAGTTCTGCTCATTATTAATCTGGGACTGCTCCATATGAATCCATTTGTTTAAAGGAGGGAATTTCAGCAGAAGTCTCTGAGCTGATTAGGCGAACAATACCTAGCGCTCGCCTACCAAAGGTTGATTTTAGCCAATCATGGTATCATGGTAATTAAAGTGTAAGCGGCATTTCTTGATGTTCTACTATCAAAGACGAAATCGTGGATTCTTAAAAAACAGATGTGATAGCAGCAGCTACGCGTCCGTCCTCCTGCGCCGTCATGTTTGTGTTGGCTCGGCAGCTCTTGCTTTCGTTGCACCGGTATGTTCCGCCTTAAACCTCAATACTGCAGCGTGATTGGCCCGAACCGTTTTTGGTTCGGAGACAAACGGTTGGAGCCGGAGTGGTACAAGATGGATTCTCGTGTGTTTGTGAACGCACTAATACTGTGAGAATTAATCTTGTATGGAAGGTTAGATAGTACTGTTGTTCCAATCAACATACTCCCACTTACTCTTTCTAATGTCTGTTCTAGATGTAACAGTTCCTTGCAAAAATTAATAATTTACGAAGAGTTCACTGACCTGCATGTGCATCATATCATTTCCATATTAGACCGTTCATCAGACTTGTGGTCTTATTACTCAACAACTACAGATTCCAAGATCTTAAGTTCAAGCAAATGAAAGTGTATGTTGTTCCCCAATTTGCCAAGGTTTGGAAGACAATTCTGTCAGTCTCAAGTAAAAGAAAACTCACTGTGATGTTAAGAAATAACACAGGAAACTTTTTGGAGAAAGGCTTCACCTTTAGGTGGGGTAACAATCACCTGCCAGGCCACAAAGACTAAGATTGGAGGCTTTCAAACCCTAGAAGACTGTGCCAACTATGAAGTACGATGGTGGTAGCACCATGCTGTGGGGCTCTGCTACTGCAGGTAATACTGGTGTATTGCACCAAGTGGACGGCAAAAGGAAGAAGACGGACCATGTTCAAATTCTTCAACTTCATCTCCAATCAGCATCTAGACAGTGTATATGTGGGCACAGCTGGATGTTCCCGCTGGACAACAATCACGTTAACACTTATTTTGGAAACAGGCTATTTTGTGCTTCCAGGGTGGTCTTAGCAAAGCTCTAACATCAGCCCTATTTTGCACATAGAAAATTAGCCAAGTGACTTCATTGAAATGTTTTGCCACAAACATGGTTGCTTCTCTTAATATACAGCACAATAAACTTATTGAGTCCTCTGAAAAATTCAGTTTAAACCCAAGGGAAAAGTCCAAAGTTCATAATGCATTCCAAAGGAGAAGATTTAACTGGCTGAAAAGAGATCCTGTCTTGTTTTGTAGAAAATATCGAAAAAAGAAAACTTTTGATGGAAACTTGAGACAGGTGCAAAATTTGAATAGAATTGATTTTCTATCGCTTCTGTTTTTGTATCGACTAGACAGGCAACTCAAAGAGTTCATGTAACATTGGCCTTTCACTTTCCTCCCAGACATGGATCCAAACATCGGCCCCGTTGTGTTTCTCCAAATATGGTTGCTGTACTCTCGCCAGTATCACTCCTAACGTGGAGTAATTCCAGCCGCATCCTCCTGAGCACACCCCCTCCACGTCAGAGCTGTGCTCTGTGAAACAGCACCAGAATCTGAGCCTGTCACTTAAAATACAATGCCGTCAGATCTGTTACTTTAACCTTGAAGCAATTAGCTGTTGCTGAGCTGTAATGAAGCCTGACATCACTCCGCTGTGATGAAACCCCTAATTGCTCTGTAAAAATTGAAGCTTTTGTCATCACTGCTGACAGACTTTTTTTTTTTTTCCCCCCCTTCTTGCTTGTGCGGTCGCATGTGACGGCGCCTGGTTGAAACTTGAAAGGTAGCGGAGCTTCTCTGCCATCAGCTGTCCTGTCACTTGACAAAAAGAGAGAGAGAGAGGAAAACTGGCTGGATTTGCTGAAATGATGAGGCCATTTAAGCTGTGATGTGTCGCAGCTATGTGGCATCACTCAGCCAGGACCGCTGCAGATGGCCGTGTTAGTCGACG